>NC_091188.1:6265629-6513129 GCF_040958095.1 Procambarus clarkii | reverse complement strand
TCTACCCCTGGGGGGGGGGGGGGAATTGAACCCGGGTCAACACCATGAGTCGAGTACTGCGCTACAGGACCCCATGTATAGCGGTTTACCTGCGGTATTCCGGACAACATGAAAGTTTACCTTCCTCCCCATGTCGGAGAGTGGCTGCACTCCAGGACAAGGTATACGGCTGTGCTAAATTCCAAGCTGGGGTCCTCCTGCCAGTGGTGTAGAGAAGCTGCTGCTGCTGCAAAATTCCGCGCCAGTAAACCGCAGATATTTTCTCCTGCTACAAGCAAATTAATAGTCGAGTGGCTTAGTCTCACTAAACTGAGTAAATTTCCTCATCTTGGTGAATACAAGCAAAAAAGAAACTTGAGTACATGTTCCGTAATGTCGAGAGAAGTGGCTTCGTTCCTCTCTTTCTCCACTATTTTATTTTTTTATTCGTGTGTATGCAGAAGTATAAGACTTGTGACTCATATTAGTAAGCTTTACCCTCAGAGTTCCCCATGAACCATCTTACGTCATTCTAAATATTTTCAACTTTACATTCGGTGCAAATAATAATTTCCAACATTTTAAAATTATAATTTACATTTTAAAACAATTATTGGGAATTTTTATATTACATTTGTCAAAAGGTTACTTGTATTGATTACGCAAGGAAATTAAAACATTGAATTTATGATTATTCGATTTTTAGTTATTCATAAAAAGTTGTTTGTCAGATTGATATTGAAGGTGTCCAATGGGTGAAAATATTGCTTGTTTTTAGTAGAGAGTAAATATGTTATAATACATATTTTGGTGGCTATAATTCCACCAAGTGATACAATGAAAGTGTCTTGAGTCTAGCGCTTCAAGAAATTAATCTAGTATCATCGGAGAAATTACAGTGAAACCAAATTGTTCTCTCAACGTAGACATGCCCCAAACACTGGCTATTAAACTCATCAATCTAACATCATTTCGAATCAACAAGTAATACCTCACCAAGAAACGTAGTATGCAGATAGTCCACCAGCACTAACTTAATACTGTTGACTGTATTATCCCTACAAAAATATTAAAATATAATTAATTAAACTGGGTTTGGTGTTAGGCTTCAGGCTTAACAACCTCTGGAGGGTTATTAAAGCCTTATACAGACCAACCAGCAAGTATACTTCAGTATACAAAAATAGTATACAAAATTATTCTCAACCTGGATGGGGTACACCTCTCGGTGTTTAATACAAAGTTAGCAGTCGCATGTTATATATTTTCAGCTGTTTTTCTAGATATGAAAATAGCCCACTACATTATTATATTTACTTTCACCCATTTACTCTCAAGAGACATAAACTCGCCTCCACGAGTATAACGAAGCGCTTTACCCCTCTTTATTAGTGGTTGCAAATATTTGTGCGGTGCTGACCAGGCGCGGTCATTACTTCTCTCATGATGTGTAAACAATGTCGTAAAATTGATGATGCAATTGAGGCATGATAATTTTTTTTGGCAGGTTACCAGATATCGCCTTATGGAAAAAGATTGTCTTATGGATTTTTGCGAACGTGGTAGGTGTATAATTTTGAAGTGCATAGGATTATACTTCATATTTCAATATTTCGAAGTGCATAGGATTACACTTTATATTTCAATATTCCGAAGTGCATAGGAGTGTATATTAATATTTTAAAGTACACGTTAGCATGTACACCAATTTTTGAAGTACATAAGCGTATACATTAATATTTTAAGGTACATAATGTAGTACCTTTTTAATATTTTTAGTTACACTAATATTTGAAAGTACATAAGGGCATTCATTAATATAATATACTGATGTACATAAGGGAACATTATACACTATAAGGGTTCAGTTATTAAATTGCATTTTAAAGACAAAAGCGTTTACACAAATGTTTTGAAGTATATGCGGTTGTATTCTGAAATTTTTCAAGTACGAAAGGCTAAACACACATATTTTGAAGTATATATAAGGGGTGTTCAGTAAAATTTTGAAGTATGTATAACCGTGTTCAGTAATGATATGAAGTACATATAAGGGTGTTCACTAATATTTTGAAGTACTTATGGGTATTCACTAATATTGTAATGTACATAAGGATATTCACTAATATTTTGAAGTACACAAAGGAGTTTTCTCAACAATTAAATAGGGATATAGTCTGAATAATTTCACTTAGAATTTCACTTATATTTTAAACTGTAACTTCGATTAAGTAGGTCTTTGTCATATTATATCACTTTCCATGTTGATCACTCTCTATATATCTTCATATCAATCTAATTAAGTATGGATGAAGTCAGACGTCTCCATCAGTTCAGCAACTTAACTTTGCTTCTCTTCACTGTCATAACTGATGTTTGTTAACAACTCTTGCAAACTACTCTCCCCTCGGCCCACTTGTTGCTAAACGTCTAAGCCCTCTTTTCCACACAGATACGGTGCAAACTTGAAACTTCTTTTCTTCACGTTGCAAAATATTCTTTCTCCACGTTGCAACACTTATGTATCCACTCAATATGTTCGTATCTATCGTATCTACTCAATATGTTCGACTCGTATCTATCCACCCATACATGTTGCAACCTTACCTATCCACCGGTATGTTGCAAATCTTATATCTTCACCCCACATAAAGCAGCCCTTATCTCTCGATCCACCACATATTCCTACCCTTATCTCCCCCAAATCCACATGTTGCAAAACGTCTCTCGCCCCCCACATGCTGCATAACTGAATTAAACTTCAAGTTATGCAAAACCAGCCTTCATTAGTGAATGAGGCCGGCACATCTCCGTCAGTAATTCTCTTCCTGATTGTGTTGTGACGCCTGGCAGAGCTTCCTTGCGCTCTTCCTCTCTCTCTCTCCAGACCTGGTATGTGAACCGGGGCAAGCACCTTCCCGTTGTTGCTTGTTCTACTTGCTGCGTTGTGGCGTTCCGTGAAGTGTTTGTTGCTACGATGTTGCACACTGTGATTGTTGCGTCCTGCAAACTCTGATTGTTGTGTCCTCTCACTCTGATTGTTGTGTCCTCCCACTCTGATTGTTACGTCGTGCTACCCTGTGACTGACGGGGACATCAGTAAAGTGAGGCGGGTCGTTGTCAACAACGAATGCTTAACGGTTATGTCAACGAGCTCATTTATTGTTTTGACCGTCACATAGAGGTCAAAACTTCAGAATTCGTTCCATCTGTTAAACTCTTTTACTAGGACTTCTTTTCAGTGGCCCCACAAGGAGGAGGAAAGAGTCCTGAGAGAAACCATTGACAGAAACGTTAGAAATCACTTGCTTTAAGAGCCAAGAAAACGCAAACTTCCTCATGAAGAACTCCCCCGACACCTTCAGGCGAAACACCTTCAAAGAGACTAATTTCGGCTATGGTTTTACCTGCTTAATCGGGGACTATCAACCCCCCCAATGATCACAATATATTGGCAAGACAACACCATATCTTTCAGGACACCTAACAGTGCACTAACAACGCGGTTCTGTCAAATATCACATATAGCTTCTACACGCAACCTCGCCAGAGATATCTTTACATACAACCCCGAAATAATCGACAAACACAATGACAGTGAAAGATTAAACATAGCGGAGGAATATTACATATTAAACAATCTCCTCCCGACTATCAACAACTAGCTTAAATCATGTTGACCAGACCACACATTAGAAGGTGAAGGGACGACGACGTTTCGGTCCGTCATTTTTCAACTTTTTTTTTTCTTTTTTTTCAACATTCTTCAGCCACGTTATTGTGACTCATCGCCTGCATAGCTTAAATCAATTTTATTTATCCCTGGCAGTAGCGAAGTGGTTATAGACGGAGTGAGAATTAATGAACATGTCGACAGGCGGAAAACAACATCATCTTGGGGGTATTCAAAGGACCAGCGTGATTTATTAAACTAGTTAGTTGACTCTACCATCATCGAAGGTAAGACAGAAATTGCACCTTATACCTCACCCACTGCCCCCCAGCCTTAACCTTATCCTACTTGGTGTATGTAAGGCAACCCTTGCAGCACTGTAGCCCATTGAGTTACAGCCCCGCTCATGTACCCGGTAAATCCACTACGGGCTCGCCATAGCCCATGCTACTTGGAATTTTTGTTCTGTGTAGCTGAATCTAAAACAACAACAGCTCTGTATCCACGTTTTTTTCCTGCTTTCGTAGACGGTAAAGAGAACTTAAACGAAACGCATCGTTCAGCGACATGCGTTAGATCGATAGAATTGTGGTAACACCCTCGCCCCGCGACTCGCGAGTGATGCGTCTAGGGTTCGAGTCCTGGCCAGGGAGGATTGTCTGGCCCGTTTATCCCTAACTATTCGCCTCCGTTCATCCAGCAGTAATTGGGTACCGGGTTGTTATCCGATTAGCGGGTCGAGTTCCAGGGAAAACAATTGGGTAAGGCTGAGTAACTGAGTAAGTGGGTAACTGCCATGAGCTAAAGGAATGGGGAGCTCTTAGCCTGCTAACAGAAGTCAGAAGTTGCCAGTTGTTTTGTATGCAGAAGTTCTTCCTGTATGCAAAAAAAAAACATGATATATGTGATTGATGCTCTTCGTCAGTCAAGCTCGTATACTGAGCTTTTCCTAAACTCAAAACCGGGTTGTTTTAAGGCAACGCGTAACACATATCTCTACTGTAGGCTGAAGAAGATTAAACTGTCAGGTCCTTGTATTTAATTGTTTAAAGAGAGACAAACAGACAGAAGGAATGCATGGGAGAGACTAACTCACAACTACAAAATGAAAACCAACAAACACCAAAGTTAACATTCAAGCATAGTCGGCTGCCATCATCAAGGATTCTATGAAATAAAGCTGGATGAATAATATGAATAATGATTAATATATGTAATTCGTTGCTTATTTGTTTGTGTCATTATTTGAAGAAAAATCAAATTACTTTCTGGTTTGAAATTGTCATTTTACGAAGGCAAATCAAACGCTTCAACACGATCAGAGCTTTTAAATAAATGCCCAAAAATATATCGTTGACAATAAGCATGTAACATTCGGTAATTCGTAAATGACTTTGACCAAACACGATAACACTATAGCAATTGCCCCGATACTGCCAATCACAGTGGTGCTGAGGAACGCCAAAATCTATAGATATAGCCACTCCGATATATCGTCCGTAGTTAATGGGTATTGTGGCAGGTGTATTGGGCCAAGTTAATTGTCTCGGGAACGTGATACGCTGGGCCTTTGAATGCCCCCAGGAGGAGGAGGAGGAGGAAGCTGCTTTCCTCCTTTACTACATATTCATTACTTTCCACATAACCACTTCGCTACTGCCTGGGATAAATAAAATGGATTTCAGGGAACGAGGATCTGCTTGAAAAACAAAACGTCTTCTGTGGAATACATTTTGACGGCACAAAGACACGAACGCGATGAATCTCTCTGAAAGCAATATCAAGCTCATATGATGGAGTCGAACTCACATTCCTGGAGTCTTCGGGCACATGCACTACCAGAGTACGCCTGGGATGCGGGGTTCGATCCCATTGTAAGGCCTCAATTTTAACTAATACATTTTAATCGTTTAATGCATCTGAATACCTATCCTAAACAACTCTCGCATGATGTAAAACGCCATGATACAGCTGTATCGGAACAGATAAAATACAATTACTCGCATGTGAATTAAGGAAACTTATGTATTCGTAAAATGTGTGGGTAAGGGGATTGACTTTTGGTTGGATTAGTTAAGTCGATAATAGTTAAACCTGCCGGGCAGTTGTGGATAGTCTTCCCACGCTCTCACGAGACCGTGTGATGTCATTACAGGTCAAGATGCTCCCTTTAAAATATCCCGTGACCTTACCAGCACGTGGAGGTCATCTCCTGGCGACCACAGACCATATATATATATATATATATATATATATATATATATATATATATATATATATATATATATATATATATATATATATATATATATGTGTGTGTGTGTGTGTGTGTGTGTGTGTGTGTGTGTGTGTGTGTGTGTGTGTGTGTGTGTGTGTATCACGAAAATAAACACGTGATTAAAAATGTGACAATGTCAGACCACGGAGGAAAAATGAAACAGGAATTTCCTTAAGTACTTTCGTATATTAATACATCTTCAGAAGGAGTCACTCCTTCTGAAGATGTATTAATATACATATAATATACAGGAAATTCCTGTTTCATTTTTCCTCCGTGGTCTGACATTGTCATATATATATATATATATATATATATATATATATATATATATATATATATATATATATATATATATATATATATATATATATATATATATATATATATATATATATATATATATATATAATATATATATCCGCCGGTCTCCTTCGGGTAATAATTTAGTCAAAGTTGGCCTGTTCGAACCCCAGCTCGGTTCCCAGAAAGTCTGGCGATGGAGAAAGACGACCGAGGCTTGCCTTATTCCAGCTGGGAGGAAAGGTGAAGACTTTAATATATATAAATATACATTATATCTCCATAGACATTTATAAAACTCTTGGGATTAGACTTACCAGGTTTCATTACCCGTCTTTGATAGAGAACCTAAAGCGTGACTTCGGTAAAATTGCAAAGAGAAGCAGTGGATGGATTATTCTCAGTATGATACAGACGCAGCGCCAGTGGAAGGGATGATGAAACTGTGAGTTACGAGAATGATGCAGAGCTGGGCGGCGGGGGATTAAAGTTAATGAAGACAGCTTTGGAGAGAGGAACGATGTTGACTGTGGATGAAGATGGTGCAGACTGATGATTCCAGAGAATGAGGTTGCTGGAGATTAAAGATGTGGAGGCCAGAGACTGGCTATCGAAGCTTAAGATTGAGAACGAGGTTATTAGCTGTTGTGGAGACAAGCAGCTGATGGGAATATAGGTAAGGCGGTGCGAGGAAGCATATCAAGGAGCAAGGAGTGTTTACTTCTGAGAAGAACAGAAAGAGCCGGATGGCTTTGCGAGCCGGCGGGTAAATTTAGACATACACAAACAACGAAAGAGACGCCGCATTTCCAAGCCACCATGGAAAGTAATTCCGTAGGATTTAGGGTTCGATACAGGAGAGTAATCTTGGCCAGTATGAATGTGATCAGTTCCTTCATTTGTACCTGACTGCAAAAATGTGTTGAGTCAAATAACAGTGAACAAGAGCGTACATCTTGACCCAATTCCATTACCTCTCCGGACTGTCCTACCATGAGGGAAGTTGAACTTGGACGAAACTTCACTACTATATAATCAAGTTTAAGTTATGTTAGATTACATTAGGTTTGCTTATGTTACATTAGATTAAGTTGGGTTAGATATTTTGGTTCTTTTGACAATTATTTGCATTTAGACTTCGCTGGTGAAAAGTGCGCTGCCAACATACTAAATTAAGCACTTTTTCCAAGAAAGTTCAAATCAAATCAGTTGTGTTTCGTGTAACCATTAATAAAAAATTTAACATGTGCTCGTTAACTGCTCAATTTACACCCCATCCCCCCACCCCAATACTCACCCAAATCCCCCATCCCCCAATCCCCAAGTTAGCCTCGACCAAGAGACCTTCGACCCAAAAGGTACATTCAGCCATTTTATGCTCGAAACGCGCCACTTTCAAAACTTCACCTGTGTTCTATCAAAACAAATAATTGCTAACCGAATCAAGTCACCCAAGCTTCCCTAAGCCTAGCTATGTATATCTAAGCTTCCTTAGTCCTAGCTATGTATACCTAAGCTTCCCTAGGCCTAGCTATGTATACCTAGGCTTCCCTAGGCCTAGCTATGTATATCTAAGCTTCCTTAGTCCTAGCTATGTATACCTAAGCTTCCCTAGGCCTAGCTATGTATACCTAAGCTTCCCTAGGCCTAGCTATGTATATCTAAGCTTCCTTAGTCCTAGCTATGTATACCTAAGCTTTCTTAGGCCTAGCTATGTATACCTAGGCTTCCCTAGGCCTAGCTATGTATACCTAAGCTTCCCTAGGCCTAGCTATGTATACCTAAGCTTCCCTAGGCCTAGCTATGTATACAATTATATTAGATATTAACAGTTATATTTCAGACAATGTTGTTGTTTATTACAAGGTGGGGAGAAATTACGACGGTTTCTTTGCTCACAGCTTAGACGAACGTGACGTTACACAGCTTGGACGAGCGTGACGTTACACAGCTTGGACGAGCATGACGTGACACAGCTTGGACGAGCGTGACGTGACACAGCTTGGACGAGCGTGACGTGACACAGCTTGGACGAGCGTGACTTAACACAGCTTGGACGAGCGTGACTTGATACAGCTTGGACGAGCGTGACTTAACACAGCTTGGACGAGCGTGACCCAAACCTAGAATGGTGTATTCATACACACACACACAAAGCTAACGTATATTCCATGCAAATATTTTACGTGTAACGAATAAATCTGATATCGGGAATACATTACAATACATCCTCACACTGCAGTGAACACTACTCGTTGTTTTCTACCTAGAAAGACAAATCAATGGACAAGACAGAACTTGGTGCAGTTTTCAGTTAATGGCGTCTTTATCCTGAGGATCCCTCTTCCCAGGAGAGTAATTGGGAACTGTGGGAAGCAGAAACAATAGAGGCCACACACACACACACACACACACACACACACACACACACACACACACACACACACACACACACACACACACACACACACACACACACACATTATAGGACATGATAGGAACGTATAAGATACTCAGAGGGATTGACAGAGTGCACATAGACGAAATGTTCACACGGAATAGTAACAGAACGAGAGGACATGGATGGAAGCTTGAAACTCAGATGAGTCACAGAGATGTTAGGAAGTTTTCTTTTAGCGTGAGAGTAGTGGGGAAATGGAATACACTTCAGGAACAGGTTGTGGAAGCAAATACTATTCATAATTTTAAAACCAGGTATGATAGGGAAATGAGACAGGAGTCATTGCTGTAAACAACCGATGCTCGAAAGGCGGGATCCAAGAGTCAATGCTCGATCCTGCAGACACAACTAGGTGAGTACACACACACACACACACACACACACACACACACACACACACATATATATATATATATATATATATATATATATATATATATATATATGTATATGTGTGTTCGACACACACACAATTGGGTGCATCACACACTGCAAACACCAACAGTTCATTCGTCCCACTCAGGCATGTTGCAAATTGCTAACGCTGACTCAAGAATGCAACAACAACAGCAACAACACTACCAATCTTCACTTTAAATGGGCTAAGAACACAAGTGTTCCACCTTGTTAGGTGATAACTACCCCAGCTGTGGGATAACTACCCCAGCTGTGGGATAACTACCCCAGCTGTGGGGGATAACTACCCCAGCTGTGGGATAACTACCCCAGCTGTGGGATAACTACCCCCAGCTGTGGGATAACTACCCCAGCTGTGGGATAACTACCCCAGCTGTGGGGGATAACTACCCCAGCTGTGGGATAACTACCCCAGCTGTGGGATAACTATCTCAGCTGTGGGGATAACTACCCCAGCTGTGGGATGACTACCCCAGCTGTGGGGATAACTACCCCAGCTGTGGGATAACTACCCCAGCTGTGGGATAACTACCCCAGTTGTGGGATAACTACCCCAGCTGCGAGATAACTATCCCAGCTGTGGGATAACTACCTCAGCTGTG
Organism: Procambarus clarkii; assembly: GCF_040958095.1. Taxonomy (NCBI): domain Eukaryota; kingdom Metazoa; phylum Arthropoda; class Malacostraca; order Decapoda; family Cambaridae; genus Procambarus; species Procambarus clarkii. Next base: position 6,503,416 of record NC_091188.1, on the reverse strand, counting down.
GGATAACTACCCTTAACTGGGTGAGAGCCTCCAGAATGGCTGAGGACACTGGCAGGAGGAGTGTTGGTAAACTTATCATCCACCACCTTAGCCGCTCCCACCAACACCACCTCAGCTGTTCTCCTCGCAAGTTGTAAACTTCGCTTTACTCTAAAGTTTGATATTAGACTTGAAAACTTGAAGAAGGTGGTCGAGGAGGGGAAGACAAGTTTATAAGGTCTTGGAAGCTTAAGTTATAATGATTTAGATTTGGTCTAATTTGTAATTTACATTATAACAAGACTGACTATGGTATATTATATCATTCTGGACATGCCATCAGAAAATAGCATAAAAACATCACTAATAAAGTCTACTAGAATCCAACCTCTTACTAACGTCAATAACACAAGTCAGTAAAGCCCCGGAAAACCACCAAAGCACGACCCAATCTCTGGTCGTTCGATAACCTTGGTGGTCGTACCGAGGCTAGACTTGCAATGGTCGGTACAACGGCGTCGTTCGAACCTTTGCTGATCCAAGTGGTTGAGCAGCGTTCATTGACTCGGTTCTCATCTATCTCGGCTCAGATCCTCTCCTCTAATCCCTTCCGAGCGGTATCTAATCATATTGGATCAAGGGGTTTCACCTGATGCGTACCTGTGCTTGACGTACCAAGAGCAGACGTGGAATTGGATGTTTAGTAACCAAGGCTGTTAATGAATGCCTTAAGAGAATAACTAATAATTTCCCGTTTTCCCCTTAACACCAAAGCACCAGCTATTGAATGGCAAACAATAGCATATCTGAATCCTCAAAATTAGGGCATCAGTTAGCAAGAAAATAAAAGGGGTTGATAATGTGGGTACAATCACAGACATTACCAGGGTACAATCACCGATATCAGTAGCGAGAACACAACTGTTCCCAGAAACATTACCACAGAAGCAGAAGAACCAGAGGCTTCACACGTACCCTGGTGTACACGGGAGTAAGTCTGGCTGAACTCACCAGATTAATGTAATTACATTGCACCAGGAGTAACCCTCACCGTCGTAACTTATATTTTTAGACGTGAATTGAAGAACAATTAGCTTATAGCTTTAGTGATAATATATGTTAGTAAACCATTGTGTAGTAGTGTTGACACCAATGGTTACAATGGCCCCAGTGGTAACAGTGACATCAGTAGAAGCAATGACATCAGTGGTAGTACTGATAACGAATGGTTTTTAAGCCTTTCCCTACGGGCTCGCCATAGCCCGTGCTACTTTGAATTTTGCTCCAGGTAGCGAGGCTTTGAACCAACGTCCTGGTGAACACTAGTCACTGGTCACTAATTTCTCGAAGTTTAAAATTACAATCACGTGCTGTACTGTTGCTCCTTGGCTAAATTATATATTTGACGGACTTCTGAAAGGCAATAGGAAAGGAAAAGAATGAGGGAGGGAGGGGAAATAGATTTAGGAGAGATAGAGAGGAGCGGAGAGAGGGAGAGGGAAAGAGGCAGTCAACTCAAATAAAATAGAAGTGAATGAAAAATACAGCCGGACAATACGGGAGGCAGAGATAACACAATAGGGGAGATGGAGAGAGACACTTCAGAGGGAAGGATTAATGGAAAACAAACAAGAGTAATGAGAAAGAGGGAACAATAGCAACGAGGAAATGAAGGGAGGCGTTTGGTGGACATGTGAAGGTAGGGGTCGAGCTATGTGGAGGTGAAGTAGAGATAGCTGGACATGTGGAAATGGGGAATGGAGTAGGTAGGTGGACATTTGAAGGTTGGGGTGGAATGGGTAGGTGGACATGTGTAGTTAACGAACACGTGGATGCACAGAGGATCTCCCAATATAGGTGGAAGCATTGACATGCTGTGTTAAATGTGGAGTTTTGATGAAAAAACATATCTGTAAGTTCACAGTAACTGTGTCCACCCCCCTCCCTCACGATACTCTGACTTCCCCTTAGTCAGAAAACCTTTACCCATACTTCAGTGGTCCTTCCCCCCCCACACCCCCCCCCCTTCCTTCACTGGACCTCTGTAATTACCTGTCCAGAGCGTATAGCCTCTAGGTCCCCCCACTGGAAATTCCAATTCCAAACTCAACTCCAAGAGCACCTTTGACATACATCCAGCATCCACTTCAGTTGCCTCTGGTCCCTTGACCCGTGCAGGGGACAGGGGGAATTGTGTCATCTCCGGCATCTCCTGGTCGCTGTAGATCATCTTCCAGTGGATGCTGGGCAACAAATTTGACTGTCAGTGTTAGTTATTTAGTGCAGAGCATGTATAGCAAAATATTAACTCTACTGTTAGAATAATATTCTTGTATGTATTAGTGTAGAATGTATGCGATATACTCTTAACTCTTACTTTCATAATATTGTAATTATTTCCATTCGAGTTCATCTCGTTAATCGCTTTGTCATCAGTTAATAGTTTGAGTATCTTTTGCTAGTTTATTTTATTCTCAGCCACATGTTCGTCGTTATGTTATACAGTGCTCAAGGTCCTCTTGTCCTCAAGGTGCTTTTAGTCCTTCAAGAAAATAAAAATTTAACATTTTCTTATATCTCGTTCTAATTCCTGGGATTAACCTTGTCATTCTTCCCTGTATACCCTAAATTGAATTAATGTCCATTCTTATCGTGACCAAAACAGAACTGCATAATCTAAATGGGACATAACAAGACAACGCTAAGGAATAATATAAGATTTCTTAGTGCTTTCCATTCCGGAAATAAATCCCAGTGTCCTATTTGCTGTTCTGTGCAACATGCACTTATTTTTTTTTTTTTGCCATAAGTTCCCTCCTAATCGTATCTCTCTTATCTTTATTGACTTTTTATTTCGTAATTTCAAAATTGTCCAGCTGACATCTGGTAACTCTATTATCATCACTTAGGCTTCGAATTTCTAAATATTTTTTAGTATTAAACTGCATATGCAAGCCTTAAGTTTATTTAAATTTCTGAATACTATTCCCACACTGTTGACGAAGAGAGGCTCCAAGGACCCTCTGGTTGAGTTGTATATGTTAATGGATACAATCTCTCCCATACGGAGAGAACTTGTGGGAGGAGGAGGAGGAGTTCGTGTGAGAGAAAGTCTGAACTGTTATATCAAACAAGAGTTTAAAACTTGGGGGTGGGGGGATACTGAAACAATATGGACAGATCTAGTAGGAGGGAATGACAGGCATGTAATTGGGGTAGAATGGAGGAATATTTGGGCTGGAATATCACGGGCATCAAGGTGTAGTTAGCGTCTCTATGAACAAAGAAAACAGGAAAGAGAGAGAACGGGGAATGTGGGGATTAGGCATTATTTTAATTCATCGAAAATGGCTTTTATAAGCATTATATCACAGTACCAACAAGGGGGAAGGAAATATATTTGATTTAATTTTAACATATTGAGAGTTGCTATTTCCGCTATGCTGTGATTGTGAGGGTTGAAGGCACGTGCTTTTTAAAGGACAAACATAATATTCTACGCAGATTAGTAATGCTAAATAACAATGACCACAAATGGGTAACTATCAGACAAACGGTTCCTATTTGAGGAAAAAACAATGCTGAGGCAAATTAATAACGAAGACGACCATCTTAGACAGCAAATTACTATAATTGCAACATACGTTATACAAGAAATGTTTAAAAGGAAGTTATACAGGCAGAAATGAAATAGGAGATTGTAATACTAAGCCAAGTAAAAGTCAAAACCCAAAAAACTTCTTCTAAATGAACCACACAAAAACATTGCTGAAGCAAAAATTTAACACTGAGTCTCTAGTGACTGACTGTGAGGAGATGTTGAGCATGCAAAATAAGTACTTTATTCTTGCGATAGGAAAACCTCGAGATATTATCTATACTGTTAATCTTCCCTACTCTATAGAGGTAGTGAAGATGAGCCATTAACAGCATTTGACTGCGATCAGAGAGTTAGTTATAAGTCAGATCGAGAGAGAGAGAGAGAAGTAAATGCACAATGAAATCATGTTACCGTGATTTCATTGGGCATTTAATTCGTCTACAAACGTCGACATAGAGGAAAATTGACAGGAATCTGCGCAACGAGTCTTTGAAAGCCTCAACGAGTCTCTGGGCGCCATTCCGACCTCTCGTTCTTTGCCGAAACTCATGCCAGCGTCTCTCTCATTCATTTCAACACTCTCCCAGTTCCTTCTTGCTTCCCACGTCAGTGCATTTATGCCGTCTGCGGGGAAATTGGGTCAAAAGATTTGTGTTTCTTGGGGGAGAGAGCGGACCAGGAAATACGTAATTTAAATAAATAAGGAAAATAAATAAATAAATAAAAATAATAAATAAGGAAATGCGCAATCTGTCTTATTTTGTCATGATTTCTCATTCCTTGAGCTGTGTTGATGTTTGTTTACATAATAAATCCCTTCTGTAAGTGTTATACTAATATTGTCATTATTATTATTTTTAATACTTTGCAAAGGATGCCTGTTTACACCGAGGTGTAACAGAGGTACACAGAGGTTTACATAGGTACACATAAGTTTACAGGGATACGCAGACGTTTACAGGGGTACACAGAGGTTTATATAGGTTTACAGGGGTACACAGAAGTTTATATAGGTTTACAGAAGTGCACAGAAGTTTACAGAGATACACAGAAGTACACAAAGGTATACAGAGGTTCACATTGGTACACAGAGGTGGAGAGGACCCATGAGCCCCACGCCGGGCTCATCGTTGAGGACACCTCCAGGAGCTCTTAAGCTCCGCCCTGGTAATTACCGAGCCAATACCTGGCTTTTATTAAGGGAAGTGTTGCTGGGCCGACCAGCGGGAGGAGCCCAGTCTGAAGGAAGGAATGAAGAGGAGCCAGGAGATGGAAGGAAGGAAGAGGAGCCAGGAGATGGAAGGAAGGAAGAGGAGCCAGGAGATGGAAGGAAGGAAGAGGAGCCAGGAGATGGGAGGAAGGAAGGAAGAGGAGCCAGAAGAAGGAAGGTAGAGGAGCCAGGAGATGGAAGGAAGAAAGGAAGAGGAGCCAGGAGATGGAAATAAGAAAGGTAGAGGAGCCAGGAGATGGAAATAAGGAAGGTAGAGGAGCCAGGAGATGGAAGGAATGAAGGAAAAGGAGCCAGAAGAAGGAAGGAATGAAGGAAGAGGAGCCAGGAGATGGAAGGAAGGAAGAGGAGCCAGGAGATTGAAGGAAGGAAGAGGAACCAGGAGATGGAAGGAAGCGGTGCAAGGGGGAGAGAAAGCAAAACATGAACGAAGGGAGAACAGTAGAAGGAAGAATAGCAAGGTGAAAATAAAATTGTGACGAAAAGAGAAAATAACCGAATGATGAAGTGGTTAAACTGCAACGAACCGATGGTAAAGCTGTTAATGACTAAGTAAGAAAAGGATAAATAAACAGAGAAGAATAAAAGGAGAACAGAAATTATTACGAATAAAAGGAGAAGAGCAGCATTGATCCACGATAAATTTGGTTCCTCACATAAATACACAATTGGCTACCTTGCTTCAACATGTGTTCATTAAAAAAAAACAGAAAAAAAGCTGTTTAATAATTCCAGGAACGTTCCAAATACCAGAACAGTGTCTATCTAGCCTTCACCTTGGCACATCTCTGATATATATATATATATATATATATATATATATATATATATATATATATATATATATATATATATATATATATATATATATATATATATATATATATATATTTGTAGCCCCCCATTGGCTGTGCCTTAAATTCGTGGGGCACGGGAGGCGCCTAAAGTGCCAGTCACCACTAGCAAAGAACTTGCTAGACGAAGTTCTAGCAAAGAACTAAGTACGGAACACGCTTTGTCGTGTGTTCCTTACTTAGTTCCGTAATATTCCTGGAGTAGCAGGAGGGAGAACGTCCACAAACAGCAGATTTGCAAAATAAATAGAAAATGGAACTGATAATCTCTTTTTTTTTAAGATTTTTAAAAAGTTTTTTTTAATAGGGAAAGACTTTTCCCTAATAAAAAGAAAGATTATGAGAGAAGACTTTTTTATCTTTCCAAACGCAAAGTTTTACGATAGTGATAACAACAAAAGTTGTCGAAAAATTATGTTTTGGGCGAGGAGAAGAACACTTCACGTGTACATCACCTTTACGCAAAAGTCTCATAGTTCTGTCAGCTTTATGAACTGCTTGCAGCGCATAAAGCTATATGCCTATTCGTCGTGTAGTACACGTTTTGGCGTGGTTTTGTTGTGTGTGTGTGATCTTTACGTGAGCCTTGAATTACATACACAAATCACAATAGTTATGCATCGAATGAACATCAAACGATCCTAGACGATTAAAGCAGCGTCTGGGGTCCTCTCGGACGTAGGTTCGAACCCTCGTCACGGCCCTTGTGGATTTGTTCGTGAGCCTTGAAGTTTACAAACTTTATTCTCTGTCTTGTAGCGCATATAGTTTACGCACGTCATGTGGATTAAATAGTGTGTTTGCTTGGACTCCTGTATATATATGACTGTATATCAGTAAGTGTTTATGATGGAGTGTGGATCCTGTAGTGCGTAGCTGTATAAAATGTATACAGGAAACAAGACCAAGGAGCAGAGAAGGTCGTGTGGGACCACAGTAACGTGACCAGGAAGATTTGTGACCCAGACGGCGAAGATATTGGGTCCCAAAATAGGTCTGGGATAGTCCCGAGTCCTGAGACCTACAACCACAAGTGGTCCTACAGAATTAATACGCTTTAGGGCGGGGGGGGGGGGACAGGGACCTTTCCCTATTCGAAATCCGTGCAAGGGATCCGCCTTCTCTTGATAATTACTTATTCAGAATCCATACTTTTACCTATCGAAGGTTTCATAAGCCCCACACACACGTTCTCATATGCGCCGAATCCATTTAATTATGTCACACACGACGATATAAAGCGAGTTTCATTTATTTAAAATGCTTTGGAAAGTCGTCCTGAGTACCATGAAAGGCTGTAGGTTTCTCACCCCTGCTCCAGGGGTGAGAAACGCTTAGGATACAAGCGCTCGCTTAGGATACGTTCTTGCTTAGGATACGTTCTCGCTTAGGATACAAGCGAGAACGATACCCGCGTGGTAGGTATTTGTAACACCGCGGGCGTGCCAAGGCTTTTAGTAACCTCACGTAAAATACGTCAAGTTATGCTGTACTATGTAACACGAGTGGCTTTGGATGTGGAGTGGTCAGGCAGAGCAGCTAGAGGGCAGGTCAGGGCATTACGGGTTAGGTCGGGGCATGACAGGGCATGTTAGGGCATTACGGGTTAGTCCAAGGCAAGGGCATGGCATGTTAGGGCATTACGGGTTAGGCCAGGGCATGGCAGGGCATGTTAGGGCATTACGGGTTAGGCCAGGGCAAGAGCAAAGGCACATAGCAGGGCAGGTCAGGGCATTACCGGCTAGTCCAGGGCAAGGGGCACATACCAGGGCATTTCAGGGCATTACGGGTTAGGCCAGGCCAAGGGGCACATACCAGGGCAAGTCAAGGCATTACGGGCTATGCCAGGACAAGGGCACATACCAGGGCAGGTCAGGGCATTACAGGCTAGGCCAGGGCAAGCTGGGCATGGCAGGGCAGGTCGCGTCGTTACGAACCGTACGGTCGTGTGAACATACCCAAAGCCGTATCACAAAAACCTTCAAGGTCCTATAATGCGCTGCGCCGAGTTGGTGAGGCTATCGTAAACCTCGCATTATGACATTGTTAACAAGGACAATAAAAAGAATTTATTTCTCGTATTATTTTTTAACTGTTGATTGTTAGCGTTTTACAGCGTTGAGGTCAGCGTGTGGCAATGGTCTCTCCGGCTCTCGTAAAATAAGATACGGTGCTGCTGCTCCGATTTTATTGGGCAGCGCAAGAAATAGATTTTCTTCTTTGCAAGTTTATGAGCCAGCTGGTGGCACCGTGCAGGCTGCTTGCTGCAACCCGCGAGTGTTGACGTGTGCAACTTTGATAGTTTCTGGGTAATATTGACTGTACAAAAATGCTGAGGATAAAGCACCACTTAATAGTATTATCATTACTGATATATATTTTTTTTTACAAGTTCACGAGGAAAAATAGGTCGGTGCTTCCTCCTACACATAAAAGCTCTCACTGTGTATACTAAAAGAAAAAGATGAGGCAATTTCCTGATACCCAGAGGAGTTTATAATATTATATTTTAGATTCACAAATAAATCTTAGATAAAATATGATATTCCCCGCTACTAATCGCCCTCATGCGGGACATGTAATGATTATTAGTAGGGAATCTCAGTGTATATTAACAGTAGAGACAAGGAGGCGTCTATGCACCCCTTCCCCCTACATGCCACCCCCCCCCCACCCCTACCCATCCATTCCCACCCCCCCTCCCCCCCCAAAATCACCCAACCCCCACTCCAGGTTCTGCACCTACACCTAACCATCGCGAGGGGACGCGGTTCAACGTCCCGGCAGTACAATGGGGGTTCATCGGTTCGTTCTCGACTCAAATTCGGGAAATCCGGGTTCGACTTCCAGCCGGGACGTAAATGGTTCAGCACGTTTCCTATCACCTAAGACGCCTGTTCACCGAGCAGTAAATTGGTACCCGGGAGTTAGTCAGTTTGTTGCGGGGTTACATCCTGGAGAGGGTCGGTAATTCAACCTGGAAGGGGGTGAAACTCGATATAAGCCTAACTGTTTACTGAGCCAACCGGAGAGGGGGGGGGGAAAGATGAGGGAAGGGACGGGACATATATGGGTGGTATCGAGTGTGATGGGTACCCATCAGGTAGGCTTGGTATGTTTGGAGCAACAACAGATGTGTTTATGAAGGCAAGTTCATGGGGCATATGGGGAGAAGAGGCAGTAAGGGAACGGGTGGGCGCCTGACAGCTGGGTGGACAGCGTTTCGGATTCGTAGTCCTGAGATTCCGGGTTCGATCCCCGGTGGAGGCGGAAACAAATGGGCAAAAATGTTTCTTTCACCCTGATGCCCCTGTTACCTAGCAGTAAATAGGTACCTGGGAGTTAGACAGCTGCTACGGGCTGCTTCCTGGAGGGTGTGTGTAAAAAAAGGAGGCCTGGTCGAGGACCGGGCCGCGGGAACGCTAAGCCCCCGAAATCATCTCAAGATAACCTCAAGATAACGGGTGATGGGGCAGTAGCAGGGGATAAGGGATGGGGCGAGTGCGCGGAAGCAGCAGGGAAAATAAGGAGGGGGGGGGCAGCAGGGAGATGGGTGATAGTAATGGGGCTGTAGGTTAGGGGAGGACTGGGGTGGTGAGGGATATAGCAGCAAGGATATATGAGTTTTAGGGTAGGAAGGGAGGGAGAGAGGGAGAGGGGGCAGAGACGGCCACTGAGACCCGTTTTCTGTCTGTTTCGGAAGTTTAATTTGGAGCTGCAAGAAGAGGGAAATTTTAATTATTCTTTCAGAACCAGAGAGAAAGAGACGGACGAAGCCCCCGCTCCCAGACACAACGAGGTACACAGAATAAAGTGATAACAGGAGAAAATATAAGAGATTAAACTGATAATATTAAGAGAGAGATAAAATCACGATTTAGAACACATTTATATTGAAAACATAATTTATGGAAATATTTAATTTGATGTCGTGATCTTCGGTTAGGGTCGAGGGCATAAAGTCCAGGGTCAGGGATCCAGGATCAGTAACCACGGTAAAACCAGGTTAAGGAAAAGGGTACATAAATATATATATATACTTTGTAGCATACTGGAAGAGGCAAAATTAGTTAGGCAAAGTGTGTGTGTGTGTGTGTGATGTAGCTGGCTGGTTGAAGCTTCGGGGGGGTAACTGTACCAATGTTCTTTAGTCTCCTGATACCCACCATCTGAAAATTCAGATTTTCGATATCAGTGCCAAATGGTCCAGAGAGAAACATTCTCGAGAGATAATATCATGAGGAATTTGATGAGAGTGATTGTAAATGGTTTATGCAAAACATTTACGAGTTTATTTGTATTTACCTATTTGTATTCACCTAGTTGTGCTTGCGGGGGTTGAACTCTGCTCCTTCGGTCCGCCTCTCAATTGTCAATCAATGATTAATTTTATTTTTCATACACACACACACACACACCAGGAAGCAGCCCGTAACAGTTGTCTAACTCCCAGGTACCTATTTACTGCTAGGTAACAGGGGCATCAGGTTGAAAGAAACTGCCCATTTGTTTTCCGCCATCGCTAGGGATCGAACCCGGTCCTCAGAATTACGAGCCCTGAGTGTTGTCCACTCAGCCACCAGGCGCCCACTTTGTGTGTATTCACAAACACGTGTTTTTTTTAAGATTTACAATACCGAGAAAAACTGGCTATAGATAGCGAGAATTTTAAAAAGTTTGGTAGACCAAAATCCTTTATTAAATGGCACAGGTCCGGTTCCAATTAGTCCGTTCTATCAAAGGTCTACATTTTATTTATACCAGGTGGGACAACAGGCGGTGTCTCTCTCTCTCTCTCTCTCTCTCTCTCTCTCTCTCTCTCTCTCTCTCTCTCTCTCTCTCTCTCTCTCTCTCTCTCTCTCTCTGAACTGTCAGTCTATCTCACAACCTGTCTCAATTTTTCTTCATGTGTGTATGTGTCTGTCTCTCTATCTATGTCTGTCGCTCTTCTGTTTGTTTTCTGTCAATCTAACTTTCAGTCTTATTTTTCTGTCTTTCCTGTGTCTGTCTGTCAGTCTGTCACTGTCTGTCTTCTGTTTGCTCTATCTCTCCCTGTGTGTATTTGTCCAAGTCTGTCTTTGACTCACTTATTCTGTGTATCTGGTTGTGTCTGTTTGTAACTTTTTTTTATTTACGTTTATCTCTGTCTTCCTGTCTGTGTCTATATGTTGTCTGTCTGTCACTCTATCTTTCCCTCTGTTTCCTAAGGAAAACTTTATAATGATAACAAAATCATTATATAACAAAATATATATATTATATAACAAGATATAACATCTGTATACAATTAAATTATATATATATATATATATATATATATATATATATATATATATATATATATATATATATATATATATATATATATATATATAGGGGGGTACCACCACTGGTGCAATTATAGGGACCCACAGCCTCAGAGAAGGGAACACAGAGCACTCAGGGAAAAACTTGACATTTAACTCTGAATACGAAAGAGTGTTCACTTCTCCTACCACCCCCTTTTTATATATTTATATTATACTTTTTATATATTTATATATATATATATATATATATATATATATATATATATATATATATATATATATATATATATATATACAAAGAAATATCCATAAATGAGGAAAACGAGGAATTAGAGTAGAATAAATAATAGAATGTAAATGTTATTGTGGCAACAAGAATAGAACAAAAACGTTAGTTAACACGTCGTTTTCTCATTGTTGCGTCAAGAATTACGACAATGGAACAAGGTAAAGTGGGTCTCACATGGCGGTAGTCAGCAGGGAGCACGTGAGAATAATTTCGGGTCAAAATGGTTATTGGTATAGAGGCTGGACCCCCAAAGAGCATTTAAGACTTCTATGTCATCTATGAAAGGAGATTTATGTGTATTTGTTTATTCAAGGAGGAAGGCCAGATGCTTGGGACTAGTCTTACCCAACTTTGCAGGGTGACTGTTGGGTGGTAGAGGAATGTCAGGCTGATTGGGGTCCACCTCATTGCCTAGCTTTATTTGGGATCGAATCTCATTGCGATCGCCATGACGTCATCTGAATTGGTGGGTATCTTTTTTACCAGAGACTTTTTCAACGGCTGTTAACAGTGCATGTTCTGATGTCAGACTTGCATTCTTGCTGCGTCAAACAGCCATTGGAGTATGGCTTCATAACACCTTAGTGGACATAGTATTTTTTCGTAACTGTTAAAGTTGCTTTGTGCCTTGGACTTGATTAATTATCTCCCCTCTGCACCATGGAGCTGCTCAGAAGGGCTCCCGGTTTCGACGACATAGACAGCTTACATAGAATGGTTTCTGTTTTCACCAACGCCGCCCTCACGAGAGTCCAAAAACAGGACTTTCGTTTTGACGTCAGATTCGGCTTTGATACGTGACGGCTTTAAAATAAACAAGCCGTGACGCAGCTGCACAGCCGTCAGAAGGGCTCCTGCGTAGACGTCACAAACAGCTGGCTCACAAGGGCTCACAAGGGCTCACAAGGGCTCACAAGGACTCACAAGGGCTCACAAGGGCTCACAAAGGCTCCCAGAATCGTCCTCATCCGGACAACTTTTGATGGTGTTAAAAATTACTAAAGGTTCCTCTATCCTCTAAAAGTTCCACTTTCCTTTATCTTGCTCCATCTGGAATCCTGTAATATATAAATGGAATTATTTTAATTCCAGACTAGATCATTATAATCCCTTATGGTGGATAGTTGAGGGTCACACACTACAAATTAATGGGGCTTCTTAACTGCCCCATTAGAAGGAGAGACAACATTTTGATTTTGGATTACCATAACGTATAACTAGCTCTTAGAATACCTTTTGTGACGGACGAACTACTGTATACAATTCTAATATAATTCAGAGTGCAGCATATTATCGAAGTTAATTAGATATTATGCTTTCAGCTATAAAGGTTTTAACAATGGCCCCGATAAGCATTTTATCTTCATTGTGTTGCATTTTAACTACGTGAACACCCTTTACTGGAGTCATTAAACTCTCAGTCACGCTCGGCCTTAATGGAGCTCAAACTTCAACTTCATTAAGTATCCGCTAAGAAAATGCTGGAAGGTTTCTTTATGTGGGAGGAGCTGTAAAGGCTGTCATCGCCCGCTAGGTCCGCAGGTGGACCTGGCCAGGGTGCTGAGTCTTCCGTTGTGCCGTTGTTCTTCGGTCCGCGGATGGACGCCAGAGTCTTGAGTCTTCCGTTGTGCCGTTGTTCTTCGGTCCGCGGATGGACGCCAGGGTCTTGAGTCTTCCGTTGTGCCGTTGTTCTTCGGTCCGCGGATGGACGCCAGGGTCTTGAGTCTTCCGTTGTGCCGTTGTTCTTCGGTCCGCGGATGGACGCCAGGGTCTTGAGTCTTCCGTTGTGCCGTTGTTCTTTCCTGCGTGTGCGTTGTATTGAAATATGTCATAAATATGTCATTGCCGTATTGAAATATGTCATATAATAAAACACTCCTCAGCATGCATATAAGACACATAGCAATATTAATTAAATACGTTAATGTGTTATACACACACACACACACACACACACACACACACTCTTCAATTTACCCCCCTCTACTGGACCTCAGGGTTCCTGAGGTCTAATAAAGGGTAGTACCGGCTACCTCCTCTACCCTCCAGCAGAGGCAGTACCGGCTGTATCTCACTTCTGTGGACACCTGTCGGCGAGTGGGTGTCACTCCTTGTCTAGTTACAGCATGCGTAGGCTAGTAGGAGACATTTGTCACCTAGTGCCTCGTAGAATAGCAAGAAGCGTTCATAGACTTGGCGCTTCTTGCTATTTGTAGGTCACTTAGAGCGTAGGTTACACCATAGGCTAGTGGGACGCACCTGTGGGCTAGTGAGACGCACCTGTGGGCTAGTGAGACGCACCTGTGGGCTAGTGAGACGCACCTGTGGGCTAGTGGGACGCACCTGTAGGCTAGTGGGACGCACCTGCGGGCTAGTGTCACTAGTATACTAGCAGGAGGAACCCGCAGGCTAGTGTGTGGGCGTGCAATATATGGGCAGCGCCAAGCATGCTCATGTCCACAAGCTTGGTCCACGGGTCCCAGACGGCAGCTGGGAGACCAGGCGGAAGGAATGACTTCCATGGTTCGTAAAAAAGCGTTTATTGGAGTCATTACCGAGATCTGGTGGCGGTGTCAGCTTCCAGGAGTACGAGATGAAATGTTGCAAGAGACGAATGTATTGCATCAGTGGGAATGAGAAAACGTGTTGCAGAGTCCTGACTGCGGCGAGCAACACATAACTGATACTGAGGTTCACTTATACTTCCAACTTTTGGTGAAGTAAATAACTTTTATGTCTTGCATAAAGAAATACTTCCAAGAAACAACAATATAGATGAAATCTATTTCATGCGCTGAAATACAAATCTCTGAATCAGCAACACGGGGAAATATACAACACGTTTGCATAAAAATTATATTACAATAGTTACTTAACGAGAAATAAGTACTTCATAAAATAGCATCACTATCATGATCTGATGAGAGCCTTGAGCTTCCGGCCATCATTAGGCATGATAGGGGTTGCAAATAATCAGTTTGCATCATTTCCTTGCCAATAAACAACAATTAAATTAATTAAACTAGTAGTTGCATTAATTGCTTTTCCTCATAACCACGCTGTCTCGCTCTCTCTCTCTCTCTCTCTCTCTCTCTCTCTCTCTCTCTCTCTCTCTCTCTCTCTCTCTCTCTCTCTCTCTCTCTCTCTCTCTCTCTCTCTCTCTCCCTCTCACCACGAGCGTAACTCTCATCCTGTAACTACACTTAGGTAATTACACAAGCGGGTGACACCACCTTCGTGCACCTGCTTAGGTGAAAATAGCTCACAGCTTGGTAAAGATGAAAATAATCACTTTATTACTCACGTGAGCGCTGCAGGGTGCGCCCACACTCTCACCTCAGTGTGTGCGTGTACACCAATGGACAAGAACAGAATACTATTGTTTTTTATGAATACTGCGGACGTAAAAGCATTTTTTTTTTTTAGAACTATACAAACTTGGGGTTTATATAGGTGGGGGGAAAACCTACATTGAAAAATTATGCTAAACGAGTTTTTTAATTCAGGTCTTCAGCTCTTGACTAAATTGTCTAGCTGTGATGGACATCACTCCAACATCTATTATGTGAATGTGAATGATCTGTGGCATGACAATGACATATGTGAATGGATGATCCTGGAACTTATATGCTTTCACATAGGTTTCATGACCATGATCTGGCAACACTCGTGGCCCATACTAGGTACAGTTACTTATCAAATCCTTGAACCAAATATTATTTACATGATAAAATGATCAGGTTCATTAACAGAGATAACACACGAAATAATTTTCCTTTTGAGTGATGTACTCGTCCAACTGGATGATTTGCTGGTCAACGCTAAGTCAAGTATACCCCCCCCCCCCATCCACCAAACTCCGCAAGCCTCTTGATAACTGTTCTGTTCTCAGCAAACCTTAGAACACCTCGTTAAGGTACAAGGCGACGACTTGACATCGCTTATTAACTCCGTCCGCCAGTCTAAACCCCGAGATGTAATCTTTCGGGATCGTGCGCTGTGAGAACTTCGCGCCGAACACTTTAACCGGTTCTAGTGCAAGACTTGAACCCAAATTACAGTAATTATTATTTTTAAATATTTTGATGTGTGCCATTATTGACCGTGTTCACCCTGACGACTTGTACGCTCACACACACACGCACGCACACACGCGCACGCACACACACACCAATGAGAAGAATCAAGACGGATGAAGATAGACAGAGACTACAGGATGACATGGATAAACTGGAGGAATGGTCTAGAAAATGGCTGCTAAAGTTCAACTCAGGAAAGTGTAAGGTGATGAAATTAGGCGAAGGGAGCAGGAGGCTGAACACAAGGTATCATCTGGGAGGTGAAATCCTGCATGAGTCAAATAAAGAGAAAGATTTGGAGGTTGATATCACACCGAACCTGTCCCCAGAGGCCCACATCAAAAGAATATCATCAGCGGCATATGCTAGGTTGGCCAGCACAAGAACTGTCTTTAGAAACTTGTGTAAGGAATCGTTCAGGATCCTGTACACCACTTATGTCAGACCAATCATGGAATATGCAGCTTCAGCCTGGAGTCCACATCTAGTTAAACACAAGACAACGTTAGAGAAGATTTTGCGGTATGCCACCAGAGTCGTCCCGGAACTGAGAGGTATGAGCTACGAGAAAACGCTGAAGGAGCTGAACCTCACGTCCCTGGAAAACAGAATAGTAAGGGGAGACATGATAATCACCTACAAAATTCTCAGGGTAATTGACAGGGTGGACAATGACAAACTCTTTAGCACGGGTGGAACACGAACAAGGAAGCACAGGTGGAAACTTAATACCCAAATGAGCCACAGAGACATTAGGGAAAAAAATCAGTGTCAGAGAAGTTAACAAATGGAATGCATTAGGCAGTGATGTGGTGGAGGCTGACTCCATACACAGTTTCAAATGTAGATATGATAGAGCCCAGTAGGCTCAGGAACCTGTACACCAGTTGATTGACAGTTGAGAGGCGGGACCAAAGAGCCAGAGCTCAACACCCGCAAGCACAAATAGGTGAGTACAGGGGCCTCGCAGCTGAGTGAACAGCGCTCGGAAGTCTTAGTCCGAATGACCCGGGTTAGATTCCTGGCAAATGGCGGAAAAAACGGGCAGAGTTTCTTTCACCGTGATGAAAGAACTGATTACTGTTCAGTTCACCCTGATTACTTTCCCCTTGATTACTGTTCACCTAGCAGTAAATAGGTACCTGGGAGTCAGACAGCTGCTACGGGCTGCTTCCTGTTTGTGTGTGTGTGTGTGTGTGTGTTAGAGAGAAATATACGTAGTAGACATAATAGAGGAAAAATAAATTAGTTAGAAAAACGGGGTCCAAGAGCTAATAGCTCGATTCTGCAGATACAAATAGTAAATATAAATAGATAAATACACACTTTGTAGACTTCATGGACGCACACGTATTGTCTAGTCCTATGCAGAGAAGGAGTCACAATAACGTGGCTGAAGTATGTTGACCAGACCACACACTAGAAAGTGAAGAGACGACGACGTTTCGGTCCGTCCTCTCCTACTCTGACTGGCTCTTAACGTGGTTCAGGTTCCTTGAGACTAGGCGCTCACCCTCCCAGATGTTTCGCATTGATGAGATCCCATTAAACAACATTGGATTCCCGGTATTGTGAAGTCCAACCACTTGGGGCTGGTCGGTAAAACGAAGGTCTCGCTTCATATAAAGGGGATAAATATATATATATATATATATATATATATATATATATATATATATATATATATATATATATATATATATATATATATATATATATATATATATATAACTGAAAACTCACACATATATAGTCTATATAGTCCTGGGGACCATTCAGGCTTGTTTGCATATATATATATATATATATATATATATATATATATATATATATATATATATATATATATATATATATATATATATATATATATATATATATATATATACATATATATATATATATATATATATATATATATTGCTGCTGTGTTGGGGACTGTGATCGCCACCACTGAGACTAGTGCTACTTAAGAGTCTTACAGAATACACAAGCAGTTGTGAAGGTAAGGACCTGTGAGGGCAGAAACGACATTTATTGCAGTGTGGTTGTCATGGGAGTGAGGGGGCGTGGTTGTCATGGGAGTGAGGGGGCGTGGTTGTCATGGTAGTGAGGGGGCGTGGTTGTCATGGTAGTGAAGGTAGGGGGAGAACGAATACACCAGAGTAATGGCCACTATTTACGCCTCGAGGGACACCTTAATTACTCCTCTAATTGACTATTTCACAGCCCTCCAAGGCCTGCTCTTGACTGTTTTTACACAATTGTCATTTTCCACACAAAAGCCACGACCACAACAAAATATTTTCATGAATAAAAAACTTATGGAAACTAATTCATTTGCATAATGAAACTGGAATTATTAAAGTCTTGGACCGTTCTTGTTAAATATTTTCGGTTTAATATTCATTACTAATAAAGCATTATATTAATAATTCGCCTATAAAAAAGTGTTGAAATTATCCTTCATACCAATTACTGAAATATAGTTTAATGCTTCGTGCACCAGTGGTTACACCAGATAAATTATTTATCATTCAATAATTTCCACAAATTATTTGATTTTTCAATTTTACATACATGTTTTAATGTATTATATATATTATGTTTTATACACGATATATATATATATATATATATATATATATATATATATATATATATATATATATATATATATATATATATATATATATATATATATCGTGCATTTTCTGATGCATATAAGCTTGGGGATCATTCAAACTTGACGCATAAGTGATACTATGCGGCCCCAGCATGATGAAGTGATTTGATGAAATATCCGTGCTCAAAATTTTCAACGAGAGCTGCCGGGTATTGGGTTAAGGGTCAGACGACATCCAATAGTATTGAACAGTCAGTGTGGCCGAGAAGTTAAAGTACTGGACACGCCAAGGAGCATGGAGGTCCCTGGCAGTCCGGTTTGGAATCCTTCAGAGGTCAAGAGTTTTCTGATATAAATATCGTGCGACAAGAACAAAAGATCACACTTAATAAGCCATCGAGGATCCGATGGAAGGAGAAGATAAGACAGCAATGTACACAACTCAGCAAACAAGAGAAGCGAGACAGTGAACCATAAATGTTACTCCTTTGAGTCGACAACAAGGGAGAACGGACAACCCATTCTATTTATGGTGCACTAAATTATTTCAGACAGGGACGAGCGAAAATAAAACTATATAATTAATAATTAATGTAATTATACAAAAATCTATCTGAGCCACAAAATAAACTCAAATTCAAATGATCTAAACGTAAACATGAAAACCACAGTATACAGGGGTTAAAGAAATAAAAAAGCCTGTATACTCCCATGAAGATAGCTCGCCCTTCTTGTTAGAATGGAAAAAGGTTGGTTTAAGATTCTATAACTCATGTCATACGTGAACTTATGAACGAATAACGCCCAGGTAAACCTTTTAGCGAATCTGCTGGAGAGAGCTCAACTCTCTCAGATAGTGACGTAATATAACTAGGTAGGAAATGAACTACATGGCAATCCAGTTTATTGTCCAGGAAACAATGTCAATCCTCAAGGTAATAGATTGATCCAGCCACTTGTACTGGTCAGTTGAGCGACGTCATTGCTCCTTACTAGGTCATAGTTCGATTATCAATGGTTAAAGCGGTTGGGCATCGTTCCGTCGCCTCTTTGCTTGCTTACTGATAGTTACATCTGTAAAGCATTGTTTATCATGTATCCTAACTCAGGATAGGTCTACAGTTGACGTTAATCATTGTTTTTAGAAATCAATGGATTGCAAAAATTTTTGAGAATAAAATGGAATTTTGTAATTTAATTGTTTTCTGGTAAGCATTTTATTAAATTTTAAAGAAGAAAATAATTATATTTTGCTGAATAGGTAAATAGGTAGCAGTACCAACGAGGTTCAATACAGATGTATTAGTCTTCATGATTCATGCCTCTCAGCTCTAGGACCTGCGGCCTGGTAGCATATCTCAGAATTTTCCTCAAACTTCGTTTTGCATCTGGGGGAGGTGAAGGTTCCATGCTGGCGCTGCATATTCAATAACTGGTCTAACATACGTGATGCACAATGTTTTCTATGACTTCTTGCTAAGGTTCCTGAAGGAAGCCGATATATTTATCTGTCTTGTGTATGTTGCCGAATCTGCCAGGTTTGTTTTGTGTGTATAATGTGCTTGGTGGAGTGAGGGAGAGAGAGAGAGAGCTAAAAACTTTATAAAAACTGCAGATAAAAATGTTTTATAATTTGCAGGACCAGTCTGATGAATATTTTTGTGCAACCTTATGCAAGACAACAGCTGCACGCGAGGGCTGTGTGTGCGTGTGTGTGTGTGTGTGTGTGTACTCACCTAGTTGTGTTTGCGGGGGTTGAGCTCTGGCTCTTTGGTCCCGCCTCTCAACCGTCAATCAACAGGTGTACAGATTCCTGAGCCTATCGGGCTCTGTCATATCTACACTTGAAACTGTGTATGGAGTGAGCCTCCACCACATCACCCCCTAATGCATTCCATTTGTCAACCACTCTGACACTAAAAAAGTTCTTTCTAATATCTCTGTGGCTCATTTGGGCACTCAGTTTCCACCTGTGTCCCCTTGTGCGTGTTCCCCTTGTGTTAAATAGACTGTCTTTATCTACCCTATCAATCCCCTTCAGAATCTTAGAATGTGTGTGTGTGTGTGTGTGTGTGTGTGTGTGTGTGTGTGTGTGTGTGTGTGTGTGTGTGTGTGTGTGTGTGCAAAGGAGTTTACAGGACCGAGTTTTAACGTCCTGGAACCGTCTCACCAACTGTCGGTGGTCTAATTAACACAGTGCCTCCTTACACACTCACCCCTTCATACCCCCCTCCTCCCCATTTTTCATGTCATGGCTAGTTTGATCAACGTGCTTTATAGCTCTTAACCTGAGTAAGTGATTACTCACATGTGAATGGCCCATCAGCCATGACTAAGAACCACGCATATTCTTTCTTTCTGCTCTACCTAAACCTTGAGTAGTTATTTATTGGATGTCCCTGAGTATTTTGCATGCCTAGATTATGTCTTCTCTTTACTTTTCCTGTGTCAATAGGTTCAGCTTCGCCAGTCTGGGACTAAATTTGGGGGTGAGGGTGTAATCACCCGTAATTCAGCCTTCAGGCGCAGGCTGAAGGCTGCGGGTGTAATGTCGGGCACCGATTTGTTGCAGAGAAGTCGTTGTGTAGGCTTCAGGAGACTCTCCTGACGAGACTCGCCAGCTGAGGATATTCTATTGATGTTACCCCGTGTTATGTCTCAGTTGCCAACGATCTACCTCAGTTACCCCCCCTCCCCACCTATGTTCTTCTTCCTTGGGTTCACCATGTTGTACCTATTTACCCATGTTCTTCCTTTTTTATTCCATGTTCTTCACCAATTCCTCTCCCTTCTCCCATGATCTTCCAGTTACTCATGTTCCACCTCATTTACTCATCTTTATGCTGCCTCGCTTTCCTGTCCTCCCTTGTACTCCTGCTGTGGCCTATCCTCTCACTCACTCACCCTCGCTCTTCATTGCTATTCATCCTCCTCATCTTCTAATTCACTATGCTGGCACTGTTCCTTCATCTTTATCTTCAGGTTTCAGTCTTCTGGCTCTGCTATCTCCGTCGCTTCCCCTCTCGTCTTTACAGATATCCTACGTTCTTTAATTTCATATTTCATCCTCCACCTTTGTTTTCCTTCTTCCGTTCCCCCTCTCTCTCCCTTATTCACTTTCAATGATGCAACGCAGATTTTCCCCTCACGGTGGGGCCTCGTGGCCTGGTGGATAGCGCGCAGGACTCGTAATTCTGTGGCGCGGGTTCGATTCCCGCACGAGGCAGAAACAAATGGGCAAAGTTTCTTTCACCCTGAATGCCCCTGTTACCTAGCAGTAAATAGGTACCTGGGAGTTAGTCAGCTGTCACGGGCTGCTTCCTGGGGGGTGGAGGCCTGGTCGAGGACCGGGCCGCGGGGACACTAAAGCCCCGAAATCATCTCAAGATAACCTCAAGATAACGGTTACTTTCAACGTGGTTTTCCCTCCTGCTATCTTGTCTTTCAAGAAGCCTATCTGTGTGTGTGTGTGTGTGTGTGTGTGTGTGTGTGTGTGTGTGTGTGTGTGTGTGTGTGTGTGTGTGTATGTGTGTGTGTGTGTGTATGTGTGTATGTGTGTATATGTGTGTGTGTGTGTGTGTGTGTTACTACTTTTATTTAATATTTGTGTCTGCAGAATCAAGCTATTGGCCTTCCTAACCGTTGGATGTCTAATGTACTGACTTCCGACTTGATTTCCTCTCGTATATTTCTCTCTAAAACACACAAACGTACACGCACACACACACACACACACACACACACACACACACACACACACACACACACACACACACACACACACACACACACACGCACACACACACACGCGCACACGCACACGCACACACACACACGCGCACACAAACACACACACACGCACACGCACACACACACTCGGTATGCAGCCCGTAGCAGCTCTCTAACTCCCAGGTACCTATTTACTACTAGGTGAAAAGACCCATCAGGTGAAATAAATTCCGCCCATTTGTTTCCGCCTAGTCCGAGAACTAAACCCAGACCCTCAAGACTGCGACCCCCCGAGCGCTATCCACTTGACCGCAAGACCTTTCGTACGTATGTGTCTCTCTCTCTCTCTCTCTCTCTCTCTCTCTCTCTCTCTCTCTCTCTCTCTCTCTCTCTCTCTCTCTCTCTCTCTCTCTCTCTCTCTCTCACACAGCTTGTTAAGCTTCATCGCTACACAAGGTGGTAGTGATGCTTCACCTAAACCTTTTATTTATCATGGATATTAAGGTTTCAAGGACAAAATAATAAGAAAGTGCCTCGCTCCGCTGGTGAACCTGGAACAAAGAACTTATTATTAGTTAGATGTCAGATCGGAGCCAGATGAGTTATAGTGAAAACTGACTTTACAACGAAGGCTGATAAGTTCAGTGTCGTGTTGAGCCGGGCCTATCAACCTTTTGTAAGGTTATTAAGGGCCATCAACCTCTAGAGGGTTATTAAGTCTCATCAATCTCTGGAGGGTTATCAATGCCACTAGAGTATCTTACTGACCAACCAGCAAAGCTGCTTTAGTCCTGAATCATAGACCAGGACTAGAGTAAACTCTCAGTGTAGATGCACCGAGTCTACTTAACACTTGTATCTCCACCTGTAACGCTGTTAAACGTGCAAACTATATTTTATGTCACCCAGAAACACCTGGATTCAAACCCTTTTTATAGTGTCGAATAAACTTATATCTGACAGGAGTTTGACCACCGTGAGTGAGCCTAAATAGCTTCCCAAATTTTTATGACAATTCTTTGCAAACTAAATATTACCACACAACTTTAAAATTGCCCCCCAAAGATTGATGTAATTGTCTGATAAGAAGAATATTGCTCAAGTTATCTTGTTAAAAGTTTGAGTTGGTAACAACGCTGCACGAGGGTAACATTTTCAAGGAAAACTCGCAAAATTTTAATATCATAAACTGGGCAAGGTTTAGTTAGTGTGCTGATTATATAGGAAGAAAGAAATATCATGAATATAAACATTTTACATATGACTATATAAGAATTCATATACACAAGCACCCATCACACACACACACATAGAGCAACCTCCTACACCAGTGGAATTGACACCGAGGGTATGTAAAGCTGAACAGAAGAAAGTTGGAGAGTAATGTGCTCAAACATAGATGGGATTGCAAATAAAGTAAATGAACTTGGGGAAAGAGCATGAGAAGACAACCCAAGAGTAATAGCACTTACTGAAACAAATCATAACAAATGCATTCCAGTTTCCCCAAGACTATACTGTAATAAAGAAAGAGAGGGAAGGAAGGGGATGAGGAAGAGTGGCTCTTCTGATAAGAAAAGACTAGAGTTTCAAGGAAATGATTATCTCAGGCTGTATGGGGTTCAGAGACTACATAATGGGCACAGTGACAAGGAGAGGACCAGATATAGTAGTATCAGGGATTTTAACACCCTGTTAAGTAACGGTTAACCCGGACAGGAGTATGACTGTTACCATCGTAGTTACTTCTACTATAGAAAACGCAGTTTCTGTCGCTTGTACAAACCGATCTCGACTTCTAATCATGGAAGATTTAGCCAAGGAATTGTAAACTGGGAAAACAAAGAACTTCATGAAGCACAGAATCATGGAGAGCTAAACTACTGAACGTGGCAACAAGAAATATTTTAAACGAGCATGTCATGGGACTCACAAGATTGAGAGGTAATGACGAACCAGCTAGACTTGATCTGGTATTCACTCTGAACGAGTCAGACATAAGGGAAATCAATTTAGAAGCCTCCATTGGGAACGAATGACCGCAATGTATTGATGTTTCAATATTTGGTGGAAGTCTGGATAACTTATAGAAGAAAGGTATCAGAAAACAAAAGTCTGGCACTCTGGAAGAGAAATTAAGAGGAGAAAATTCCTAACAGACATGCCATGGGTAACAGAGCTCAGAGGAAAGACTGCACACACAAGACATGATGAACTACATCATCCAGAAGTGACAGTAAGCAGCAGACAAGTTTATCCTAGTTCAAAAGGATTGCCTTTTCAGATTTAGAGAAATCAGGACAAGAGGACACAGGAGGAAGCTGGAAGCGTAAATGAGCCAGACACATAAGAAAGTACTCCTACCGAATACAGGGAAGTACTCGTACCGAGTACAGGGAGCTAACAAGTAGAATGCTCCAAAAGAGGACGTAGTGGAAGCCACCTCCATCCACAACTTTATGGCCCGATTCGACAAAGAATTTGAAAGCCAGAGTTGTTAAGTTGAAATGCATCAGGTACAAGGTTAGTAGGCGGGGCATAAAGAGCAGATACAAATGATTCTGCGGATACAAATAATTAATACATATATAGTAAATACACATAAGAACATAAGAACAAAGGTAACTGCAGAAGGCCTATTGGCCCATACGAGGCAGCTCCTATCTATAACCACCCAATCCCACTCATATACTTGTCCAACCCGCACTTGAAACAATCGAGGGACCCCACCTCCACCACGTTACGCGGAGGTGGGGTCCCACACACACACACACGAATGTAGGGACACACACCCTTGGACAAACAGAATTAAAAAAAAAAAACACTTGATTTGTATTTCTTTACAGTCAAAACATATAAATTAACACTCCAGCATGACCCCAATTCTTCGTCTTTATTGCCTAAAGTCCAGAAGTAAAACCAACAAACATGCGTAATGTGAAGAAAATTGCGATTAATGAAAATCCATAAATCGCGCTCATGCCGTGTTCATGGTGTTGGCCGGGGAGGGTGTTAGGGTGAGGGTGTTGCCGGGGAGGGTGTTAGTGTGAGGGTGTTGCCGGGGAGGGTGTTAGGGTGAGGGTGTTGCCGGGGAGGGTGTTAGTGTGAGGGTGTTGCCGGGGAGGGTGTTAGGGTGAGGGTGTTGCCGGTGAGGGTGTTAGGGTGAGGGTGTTGTCGGTGAGGGTGTTAGGGTGAGGGTGTTGCCGGTGAGGGTGTTAGGGTGAGGGTGTTGTCGGTGAGGGTGTTAGGGTGAGGGTGTTAGGGGGGTGGCGGGTAATCCCCGGTCAGGTTTAACTACTCTAACATATTTTTTATTTTATAATTACCGCAGTTATCGTTGGTGTTTTGCCTGAAAGTTGTGACATTCGTGGGTCGTCAGGTCAGGTCATACTCTGTTATTTTGCCTTTTTCATATTTATATCAGTTTTGACTATTTTCATTTTCATTATGACTCATGTAGCCTAATTCCAAGTTTAAAACATAATTGGAATTATTGTTATTGTTGCATCTGCATACTCAAGTGTGGACAAGGAAGAACTCGGGGACAATGAAGGCAATGAACACAACACTGGTTTAGCAATACTGGAATATGCAGCACCGGCCTGGAATCCGCACCTTGTGAAACATAAAACTAAAATGGAAAAAGTGCATCGGTGTTCAACAAGATTGGTACCAGAGCTAAGAAAATTACGAATCGAGGATAGGCTAATTGAACTAAAATCTCACACTCCTGAAGGACAAGAGAAACAGAGGGGATATGCAGGCGATGAGTCACAATAACGTGGCTGAAGTATGTTGACCAGACCACACACTAGAAATTGAAGGGACGACGACGTTTCGGTCCGTCAATCGAACACAATCGACTTGAGAATGGTCCAGGACGGACCGAAACGTCGTCGTCCCTTCAATTTCTAGTGTGTGGTCTGGTCAACAGAGGGGATATGATCACATTATATAATATACTGAAGGGGAAGAGACAAGGAGGACAAGGACAACCTCTTTAAACATATATAAAGTAGGACAAGAGGACATAAGTGGAAGCTGTAAAAGTAAATGAGTCGAATATAAAAAAAGACTCGAGTAAGGGTGGTTAACAAGTGGAATACACTGAACAAAAAAATAAAAAGTTGTAGAAGCGACCTCCATCCACAGCAGTCTCCAATGTGACTGGAGCTAAATTCAACAAGGAATTCGAAGGTTAGGATAGTTAAATAATAACGTAACATGTACAACAAGGCTAGTAGGCGGGCCAGATAGAGCCCGCCTAGCTCGAAAAAGGAAGGAAACGCTTTGCGTAATAGTGGCTTTAGGCATTGTATGTACTAGCTATATCTATAAATCCATCAATGTTTTGTATCACACCTTGTATGTATGTACTTTACCTGAATAAACATTTGAATTTTGAATCCTTATCCTGATACCTTCCAAGTGCTATATAGTCGTAATGGCGCTTTCTCCTGATAGTTCCTCCGAAGATACTGAAAGATCAGTACCGAGAGGCGTTAGCCTGGGTCAGATTAGGTTAGGTCAGGTTAGGTTAAGTTTGGAGTGGTGCGATATGTAGAGTTGAAGATTAGTAATGCTTAAAGGAAAGTTACCTTTCCTGAAATCCACTGTAAGCCTTTTGTTTTTGTTTTGGCTTACCGAAGTATATGTAAAGTTAAATTAATCAGTGAAGGAATTGGTGGGATATATTTCGAATGTTTTCTTAAATGTTACTAAATTAGACCTCGTCTCCAATTACCTGGGCTCGTTGTCATGCATCTTCAGCCGTTTGATCTGATATTGGAATCTTTTCGCGTCTCATTGGAGATCCTAACTGTTTTTTTAACTCAACTTCCTGTAATAATTGTAAATGAAAAATATTTATTATAAAATCCATATATGGTATAAAATGAGTTCAGCTGGGGCTCATTTTTTTGTTGGCATATTTTTTCACCATATATACCATTAGGTAATATATAATGTCTTCATCATTACCTATTTTTACATCCATCTTTATCCACTAAGACCCATTTGAAACCTTATTTACCATTAGGAACTATGTCCAGTTGAATTAAACTTGAAACCAATTGTACCATTAGGACCTTGCTGGTGTCCGTTTGAATTAAACTTTGCCCATTCGGGTCCAGCTGAATCCATTCGAGTATAACAGGACCCATTTGGGTCCAACTAGCCTCATTTGTGCCTATTAGAGAGACAGATCTGTGGTAAGCACGCATGAATTTACGAGTCAACAAACACAGACACACGGGGGCGGAATGTACAGAGCTTCCCGAGGGTATTGTGTCAATGGTTTACCGATGAAGTTAATGGGACGTCAGAGAGCAGTGCCAGGCGCCACAAATGACCAGGTTTACAGGGGAGACCGAACGAACATTGTCCGTTGCAGCAGTGCAAATGACAGGTCATTATACAAGTTGGTTAAAATTCTTGAAAAATCTATGTCTGATATCGTCGGTCCAGTTTATAATGTGGGCGATTAATGTGCTGTTATAAACGTGGTTTGACATTCCAGGAAAATCCTTTCAAAGTTTAATTTGAGCAATACTATAGGAAATAATTCTAAAGCAAGAAATTATCAAAAGAAGGCCCCAAACCGGTTTGGCTATGTAGCAAGTAATTCTAAAACTAAGGAGAATTTCGACAAAGTTCAAGAAATTGTCAACCCGTTCATATGTGGTTGGCGGACATTTTGTGACCAACGGAGGTGATGATCATCGAAAACATCATAACGTCATAAGGATCAATACTTACTCATCATTCCCAAGAAATGTGAATTTATTATTTTGTCGAGAGCAAAGACCTATGAAACATCTTCAATGAAACTATTTAAATAATTACAGTAGAATAGTCGAGACATTTATTTAATGTGTCCATCCTACCAGAATGATAGTACTTATGGCAACTATTGGTCGAGCGTAAAAAAGTGGACTGTAGTACCCCAAATAAGCCAATATGTGCTTTTAATTTTGTGGAGAACACCTTTCGCAAGCCTAGTATAACACATATATGTACTATATTACGCCTAAAATGGCGTATATTAGGCCTAGCTAGGATTGTTTAAGCTGAGGGCATCTTAAATTAGTTTGTAGTGTTATTGTAATTTACAGTATTGTTTCAAAGTCATGCAGAAAACTTAAACAATAACACTACAATCTAACTTAACCTACCCTAGGTTAAAACAAGTAATCCAAGGCTTAATATACGCCATCTTAGACCTACGTACGTTCCCCTCCGCAAAATTAATAGCACATAACGTCCTCAACCACTTGGTCTGAACTGGAGAGCAGTAAAAGGGTTAAACACAAATTAGAGCCACAGCAACACTAGCGACCACACCAGTATTATAAACCTCATAAACACCTTCTTGAGCACCATGAGCCACATAGACCGCAACCCACAGATAAACACACCTCGTTAATATCAAAGTTACCTATCTAGTATCCCGTCTCGTTATCCCCCTAATATCCCGTTACACTGCGGACATTTAGGGAAAAATATAGTATGTCTGGTGAAGGCATGAAAGTATTTACACGCAAATATCCATTTTTGAAGATTTCACTCCTTACCCAGAAATTCCGAGTCTTCGGAAGGTTAAAACTTCTAAAACGTTTTAAAAGGAAAAATACGTCTGGGTCCCCCCAAGATCGCATATCATGACTCTCCGGGAATATTATTATCAAATGAGTAAATTTCTGCGATAGTTACTGACGAGGAGGAATTTAGACTCGAGGAGAGGCTGGATCAGGAGAAAGCTGGAGAAGAAGAGGTTAAGAATGCGGAAATGGAAGGAATCTTGGAACGGATGGAGAATAAAGTTGTGATATGATGCACAGAGCTGTGATGTGACGCAGGGAGCTTCCCAAGGGGCAATCCAAAACAGTTGTCTAGCTTCCAGGTACCTATTTACTGCAAGGTGAAACAGAGGCATCAGGTGAAAGGAAGCGTAGCTAAAATGCTTCTCTCCTGCCGCGGGAACTGAACCCTGAACCTTTCAACTGCGACCCATTGACCATGGACAGGAGGACGATAGGAGAGTATTAGGGGGTTGGGGCAGAAGGCGGGTAAGTGTTGAAGTGGGTATAAGTAGACAAGTAGAGGAGGGCTGAACGGAGCCCAGGATCTTGAGCTCTACCTGAAAAATTTCACAATTTCATAGCAACAATATATAAAAAATCAAAGGTATATATGTTGCAGAACAATGATTTATATATATATACATATATATATATATATATATATATATATATATATATATATATATATATATATATATATATGTTGCATAGCAATGGTAACTATCAATCATGACCTTGCAGTGCAATCTCCTAAATGCCAAAGCCTCCAGTATAACCCCCCCTGACCCTTCCTCCGACCCATCCCTGCACACACCTCCCACTATGTGTGGCGGTTATGGTGCTATATGTTGAGAAAAACGACATTGTTCACGCACGCTAAGTGCACTAAAAAAGGGTCCAAAATGGCAACATTATCACTGCTTATGCAGTAGAAAATATTTGTTTGAACGGAATCCCAACATCACATTTAACTACCGCCTGAACGATCGCGTTGTTTCAAAATCGATGGTTGCCGTTGTAACTTCTTCAGCTTTACATTGCTCAGCATCCTTCTTATTCATCTGGCGACAACAGCAGCGAGCAACAAGAAGATACCACAAGCTGTGGTGTTATAAAAAAAAATATATATATATATATAATAATTTTTAGCACTCCGCCGGTCTGCACGCATGCCTTCCCTTCGCTGAAATCTATGCAATATAATCTATGAAGTACACATACACGCTAAATCATGATATACAAAAATTACAATTTTTTGTTTTTTGTTTTTAATCAAAGCAGAGCGTTGCAGCCTGAGCAGCCGGGGAAGCTGATGCTTGGCGCCAGCTGTGGTCTTATAGGCACTCCCATGCGGCCACGGGAGTCGTCACACCCACACCGATGTTTATTAAAGAACACTGAGCCGGGGAACTCATGGGGGCAAGATCCCCAATATTCGTCCCTCGGGGCACGGAGTTGCCTGTCTGTAGTGCCTTAGAGACTGGAGGTTGCAACCCATCCTCCTAAAACGATTGTTACTTAAAGTAACTATTTGGTCGAACATGCCAGAATGTACTATCGGATAACCCCCCCCCCCCTTAAAAAAGTCACGTTTTGTACTATTAATTTTAGAGTCCGAGAAAAGCTAACTAAAATGAACAAATCCACAAGGGCCGTGATGAGGATTCGAACCTGCGTCCGAGAGCATCCCAGACGAATCCTCGTCACGGCCCTTGTGGATTTGTTCATTTCATGCATCACGCAATTGTGATTTCTGTGTGTGATAACTAAAATCCAAACATAATTGTTTTAAAGTCTAATATAACATATGTATGAATTATATTAGGCCTAATATAGCGTGCATTATGCCTTGGAGTGCTGTGACAATTTAGATTAATTAGTTACATTTCCAATTGAATTGAATGCCATTTGGGCTAACTCTGTCAGAAAATCCGACACCATTTAATAATATTACATGCAGGCAGATAATATTGCTGCTGCGTTGTATAAACAAGTTACCCATAGAAAATGTAACTTGTAGTGGAATTTCCGTCTATAGAAAACGGGATATCATTACCACATACTATTATAAATTCACCACCTATTATGGTGGGAATTATTCTTAAATACATTAGTCTTTGGACTTTACCATCATAAAAACATCTCATATAAATTAACTTAATTATCAGAATTAAAATAGAGTAAAAGTGACCCTTCTATCACTTACTGTCATCTGGACAATGTAGGCCAGTAGCGTCAGGGAGGAGGGAGTGGTCAGCCATTGTTATTGTACTTAGACCACAGAGTCGTGGAGCAAATTCGGCTCCTATAAATTCTCTTGGACGAAGTGTTATGGAAGATCAGAGTAGTGATCTGCCATCATTAACACGCTGTCATCAATCTCAAGGGAAGTGTCTTTCCGAAACCCGTTTATCTTTCATTTATGGCCATTAATGTCAGTAGATATTGGGTGACCCGGTTAGATCACAAATGATCGACTCAAACAAGGTAATTAAGCCTAGGTCTTTATGGTTCCTTGTACAGTGTTTTCTCTGATATAGCTGTCATATATTAGGATTCTGGCTTCATAGCTAGCGCCCTTTTGACAGGTCAAGACGAGGAAGCATGCTTTGTGTGCCAGTTACTGGGTGATGGAAGCTACCTCAAAGAGGATAATTTGGTCTCTACATCCTGGTTATACCTGGTGGACTAAGGCCTGCTGTACAATAAGATAAGGAACCTCTTCAATGTATGTAGTCTAATACTGTAGTTTGATTGGCTGCATATATATAAATTTAATATAAACCCCCTAATGTGTAGAGGATCGATTTGTGAGATTATTGCAGAAACACAGTCCACTTATCATCATACCAATTGCTATCGAAGTATATAAATTAACGTAAATATAAATTCATATAAATTAAATAAATATAAATCTCACAGGTCGGTTCCCACAAACTCATTAGTACAAAAGTTGACTTTTTGGGCGTGCAAACACATGCGCATAAACATACATAAACATATATACAAAGACTTTCACAGACACAGGCAAACGAACAGCCACGGACAGAAATGCAGGAAAAGTGTCATAAAATGACCCTTTGAAAAAATAGTTTTGTGTATATTCTAGCATTTCCGTTGTCATTGTTCAGGAAATCAAGATATAGATCAAATCTTGACTAAATGATTGATTTGTCTGATGAAGGAGCTACAGTGAAAGTGTTTGGGGCTCTCTAAGCTACCTGAAAGATCAAACTGTAGGGACGGGTACTATCAGGAGAAAGCACCAAGCCATTAAGTCTATATAGCAATTGGGAAGGGGATCAGGATAAGGATTTGGGATGGGATGGGGTAAAAGGAATGATGCCCAACCACTTAGACGGTCGGAGATTGAACACTAACCTGCATGAAGTGAGACCGTTGCTCTACCGTCCAGACCAAGTGGGTGGACTGAAAAGGAATTCATCCATCTGTATCGAAAATAAGGATTTTTTTTTTTTTAGAACAAATAACATGTGTTCCCTGACTGACACCCGAGTACGCTCTCAAGAGTCCCCGGGGGTCTCAGTAATCGATTACTCCGACTCTCTCTTTCTCTATCTTTCTCTCTATGTCCGAAACAGTTCTCTTTCCAGCCAACTGAGATTTCAGTTTTTATTTTACAAAAGCCTAAGCAGTAGGAGGCTTCACAGCGCCCCTGGTGGCCTTTTCTTGTCTGGTCCCATTAGAACTTTTCATTATGCATCTCTCAAGCCTATTTTAAAGCTAGCAATACCATTTTGGCTGCATGATGTTGCCCAGTGATCTATTCCATTCGTCTTAGCATACTGTTGTTAAATCAATATTTCTTCATATCATTCCTGAATATGAAGTGCAGTTTCGTATCACCATTGTTACGGGTTCCGACGTGATATAATGGTTTCAAGACCCTGCGCATGTCTCTCTTGTTGATGTCCTTCAGTCGTTTGACGACCTCAGTCATGTCTGCCCGGGGTTCCAGTATGTTCAAGAATCACAAGACGGACATGTGAAGTGTGAGAATAAAGGAATTAAGGTGGAATATGTGAGCATTATGAGGCGTTATGTCTAGTATTCTTACACAATCAGGTAGATGTGGTATTGTTTCCTGGAACATTATAATTAAGATCAATACATGCACAGACTCGATATGACGTATAACAGATAACCTTAAGGCATTGATTGATAAACTCATCCGGTGTCGTAATAACCAGGTCATCTTGTGTGTTATTAGCAGAATAGTTGTCCAGCAATTACAAATTATATTTCACCAGGATGAGTCAAACCGGATAGAATATTCTTGAGTCTGTCTCACGGAATTTGTACTTGAGAGATGTCCTGTGGAATGTAAATATTCTTCATAGATAAGATGAGCAAATGCCACCCCGGGCTCCGATCAACTATGATATACGTTTGCTCGTGATAAAAATCCTTGGGTGAATCTGATTCCTTCGGTATAGTTCACCTTATTTATTTCTGCTCTTGTATTGGTACCCTGAATGGTATCTAGACTATCTTTAATCATCTGCGACATAGACAGTGCTGTGTAACCATACTGGCATAGCACTTTCTTGTGATATTTAATTATGATGCCTCTCGTATATTAACAGCTGGTCAGCAGTCATGACCAGGTACCCATAACTGATATATTTATATGGTAACGTAATCATTAGTTATATAAAATAATAATATTGTACCTTCTATGTAACCCTGAAATTTTATCATACATATACGATCTATATAATTTATTATTATTATTATTATTATTATTATTATTATTATTATTATTATTATTATTATGCTCTATACTGTCTACAGTCTATACCTTGCGGTATAGCCACAGCGTTGCCAACACTGAAGCAAGGCAGGCCTGCCAGCTGAGCCACAAAAGGGACCCTTAAACTGGATGTTAAACCAAGCATTAAAGCTAAAACCCCCTTGTAAAGATAAACAAAAGTCGGCAATGTTATTCCTGAAGAAAACTGTTCTGCGGCGTTTGCAAACGGTTCTAGAACCAGAATCTTGCACGTTTTACATTAATCAATTATTACACACAGAAATCACAATAGAGTGATGTATCAATTGAACAAATCAACAAGGGCCGTGACGAGGAATCGAACCTATGTCCGAGAGCATCCCAGACGCTGCCTTAACCGACTGAGCTACGACATGATCAAAAGAATTGTCAATGAAGTAAAGGCGAAGAGGAAGAACGGCCTATTGACATAGCTCGAGTGCATGAGGGAGTTGTGTAAAACCCTGGTTTGTCTCGGAGAGGCTGCAGGATCCAAGTAAGTTCAGTAGAACTTTTGGTTTCAACTCTTTTTGACCATGTCGTAGCTCAGTCGATTAAGGCAGCGTCTGGGATGCTCTCGGACGTAGGTTCAAATCCTCGTCACGACCCTTGTGGATTTGTTCATTAATCAATTATCGTGACACAGTTAGTTCATAGAAAATGGTGGTTTTCGGCGGGTATAAGATTATGGTCGTATTTTGTTTAGAAATAAATAATAGTTATTTAGAAGTTTGTTAATTTAGTATTAACTTTTTTATTTAAAAATACAAAGAATTAGCAAAAATTTAGATATAAAGAAAATGTATTGTAGCTCTTTTCAAATTTGAAAGCATCATATAACATTCCATGTTATAACATGTATATAAAAATATATACAAAAACTTTAGTAAAATTAAAATAAATTAGTTTTTTATATTTATCTTAGAGGACTTATTAATTTGTTATAAACAATTTATGAGAATACCAGTAATAATATTGCAAACCCTGTTAATTATTAATTTAGCGTGGGATTAAGGTTTATCAACCACCGAAAGTCAAGTTTTTAAGTTCAAGGAGGAAATATTATTCGAATTGATAAGCGACAGTTTAGAAGCTGCCGTATACCTGAAGAGGAATCTCACCAAGAGTAATATATAATTTATACCACATTTAAAATAATCAAGGTTTTATAATATTTAATTCTACTCATAAGTACAATAATATTGAAAGACAAAAAGTATCAGGTAAAATAGTATTTATAATGAGCGATCACACCTTCATCTTGGATACATCTTGCAAAAGGGGGTTGATTTGTTTAATTCGTAACTTAACGAGATAGTTAAAGGTGAAATTGAAATAAGTTTATTGAGGTAAAATACACACAAAGGGATGAGGTAGCTCAAGCTATTCCCACCCCGTTCAGTACAACGTGTTCATACATATATAAACACACATCACAAACAATAAACATATTGCCGAACATCCTGAGAGATAAACATACACATTTCCTAGTTAAAGGTGGTCTGAAAGATCTATAGCATTAAACAGAACGTGGCACTGAGAAATATTATAGCTTAAAATATAAAAGCTAAACAGTCACAAAATTAATAAATAAACGGAAACATACTGTGTACATGAAAAAAAACACTTGGGAGACGTAATTCACAAACCAGCACAGTTGCTATTATGTTTATTGGTGCTGTTATGCGTGTAAATTAGTTGGAAGCGACCCGCTTCAATAAGTTTGTGGAAAGTAATGACTCGAGGGAAATCTGTATCACCCCGCTAAGCGGCAATTGACCAGGCAATATATACAAGATTATCCTGCACGTCAGCTGGACGGCTCAGTCCAAGATTAACCCCTCTTACAGATTTCAGTTGATTCAAGTTTTATGGGCGTTTGAGTGTAATTATTTATTTTATGATGAATGACTCATAAATAATAATTTGCATGACATATGTTTTACTTTTTATTTGTCAAACATTTTAATTCATCGTGAAAGCTCCTCAGGTTACTTACTGATTATATTAATTAAACTAGAACTACTCACTGGGAGTAGAAATCCAGAGGGAGAACGCCTGCTGCGTCCTCGGTTCCTGTGTGGAAGCGGAGGAGCTCCAAGAGATCCATAACCTTTAAACACTCAATGTATTAACCAATGTAGATCTTGTAACATTTAAATATCTAATAAAGGACGCCAGAACACAAATGGAAGGGGGATGGTAGGACAAAAAGAACATAGAAACTGTACTGGAGGGGGGACCTAAAAATCCCCGCCAATGCGTTGTGTACTTTTCTCCGAGACTAAGCTAAGGGGCCCTTAGCTTAGCCTCAGAAGAAATATATAAAAATAAATATATAATAATATTGTTCTGTTGTTGAAACTGCAAAAGTGAATATATATATATATATATATATATATATATATATATATATATATATATATATATATATATATATATATATATATATTTATATATATATATATATATATATATATATATATATATATATATATATATATATATGCGAACAAGCCTGAATGGTCCCCAGGACATATGCAACTGAAAACTCACACCCCAGAAGTGACTCGAACCCATACTCCCAGAAGCAACGCAACTGGTATGTACAAGACGCCTTAATCCACTTGACCATCACGACCGGACAAAATGAGGTGATAGCCGAGGCTATATGAACCACCCCACCGCCGGCACTCGGATAGTTATCTTGGGCATAGCATTTTACCAAATCACCTCATTCTTTGGGGCACACGTGAGGAACACAAATGCGAACAAGCCTGAATGGTCCCCAGGACATATGCAACTGAAAACTCACACCCCAGAAGTGACTCGAACCCATACTCCCAGAAGCAACGCAACTGGTATGTACAAGACGCCTTAATCCACTTGACCATCACGACCGGACAAAATGAGGTGATAGCCGAGGCTATATGAACCACCCCACCGCCGGCACTCGGATAGTTATCTTGGGCATAGCATTTTACCAAATCACCTCATTCTTTGGGGCACACGTGAGGAACACAAATGCGAACAAGCCTGAATGGTCCCCAGGACATATGCAACTGAAAACTCACACCCCAGAAGTGACTCGAACCCATACTCCCAGAAGCAACGCAACTGGTATGTACAAGACGCCTTAATCCACTTGACCATCACGACCGGACAAAATGAGGTGATAGCCGAGGCTATATGAACCACCCCACCGCCGGCACTCGGATAGTTATCTTGGGCATAGCATTTTACCAAATCACCTCATTCTTTGGGGCACACGTGAGGAACACAAATGCGAACAAGCCTGAATGGTCCCCAGGACATATGCAACTGAAAACTCACACCCCAGAAGTGACTCGAACCCATACTCCCAGAAGCAACGCAACTGGTATGTACAAGACGCCTTAATCCACTTGACCATCACGACCGGACAAATATATATATATATATATATATATATATATATATATATATATATATATATATATATATATATATATATATATATATATATATATATATATATATATATATATATATATATATATATATTTTGGTCAAGTGGATTAAGGCGTCTTGTACATACCAGTTGCGTTGCTTCTGGGAGTATGGGTTCGAGTCACTTCTGGGGTGTGAGTTTTCAGTTGCATATGTCCTGGGGACCATTCAGGCTTGTTCGCATTTGTGTTCCTCACGTGTGCCCCAAAGAATGAGGTGATTTGGTAAAATGCTATGCCCAAGATAACTATCCGAGTGCCGGCGGTGGGGTGGTTCATATAGCCTCGGCTATCACCTCATTTTGTCCGGTCGTGATGGTCAAGTGGATTAAGGCGTCTTGTACATACCAGTTGCGTTGCTTCTGGGAGTATGGGTTCGAGTCACTTCTGGGGTGTGAGTTTTCAGTTGCATATGTCCTGGGGACCATTCAGGCTTGTTCGCATTTGTGTTCCTCACGTGTGCCCCAAAGAATGAGGTGATTTGGTAAAATGCTATGCCCAAGATAACTATCCGAGTGCCGGCGGTGGGGTGGTTCATATAGCCTCGGCTATCACCTCATTTTGTCCGGTCGTGATGGTCAAGTGGATTAAGGCGTCTTGTACATACCAGTTGCGTTGCTTCTGGGAGTATGGGTTCGAGTCACTTCTGGGGTGTGAGTTTTCAGTT
Organism: Procambarus clarkii; assembly: GCF_040958095.1. Classification (NCBI taxonomy): domain Eukaryota; kingdom Metazoa; phylum Arthropoda; class Malacostraca; order Decapoda; family Cambaridae; genus Procambarus; species Procambarus clarkii. The sequence goes on along the minus strand of NC_091188.1, from coordinate 6,466,194 downwards.
ATATATATATATATATATATATATATATATATATATATATATATTTATATATATATATATATATATATATATATATATATATATATATATTTATATATATATATATATATATATATATATATATATATATATATATATATATATATATATTCACTGTTGCAGTTTCAACAACAGAACAATATTTATAAAGAATGTTACTGGCCAGTCAACCACTTCCTCCCAACTTTTGTAATACTGGCAAGTACTTTTACTTTTACTCTTATACTCCTGTGTGGTCGTACCGTTCACTGTGTGGTGGTACCGTTGACTGTGTGGTCGTACCGTTGACTGTGTGGTGGTACCGTTGACTGTGTGGCGGTACCGTTGACTGTGTGGTGGTACCGTTGACTGTGTGGTGGTACCGTTGACTGTGTGGTGGTACCGTTGACTGTGTGGCGGTACCGTTAACTGTGTGGCGGTACCGTTGACTGTGTGGCGGTACCGTTAACTGTGTGGCGGTACCGTTGACTGTGTGGTGGTACCGTTGACTGTGTGGCGGTACCGTTAACTGTGGTCGTACCGTTGACTGTGTGCTGCCGGAGATAATTCCTGGTTCCATTTTCTGACTATTTCCTGCTTGGCTATTTACTAACTCCATTTTCTTGCTCGCTCGAAAAAAAATCTTTTGTGCCCGCTTCCTTGGAATTTAATATTCTAAAATTATTTAAATTCGTGGAATTATCTTTGTAAATTTTTCGCAAAGGTGAATAAAATTATTGCATATAAAAAGAGGCCTAGCATTTCTGAGAGTTATTAAAGCGATATTCGGTAGCTTTCTGTCCAACCAATAAGTTAGATATATATATATATATATATATATATATATATATATATATATATATATATATATATATATATATATATATATATATATATATATTTATATATATATATATATATATTTATATATTTATTACCACGTCCCGGTAATTTGTTACGAAAAAGGAACCGTCCATCAATAACTGCTTTAGCGTTATTTATGTTAATTGCTCAATTTGTGATGTAAGTGACAAAATTCGTGCGGTGAACACCATATTCTTTTACAGGTTTCTCATTATAAATTAACATATGAATACAGAATTCATGTTAACTTGGTGGGTAGTTAGACGGAATTATCGTAACGGGGATGAGTAAATCAAATATATTGTTTTTCTTGCTTATATGAGGGCTGACTGATAAATTTTGAGGGGGAGCAGCTATCAGCTGTCAAGCGTATGATCATTATCAGTTGTTTTTTAAATATAGCCACTTATCTGCCTCAAAATCCTCTCCATCCTGCAGAACGCAGCCAATTGCATTCTAACTCTGTAGTTTTGTCATATAAATTGTAAATCACTATTGTACGGTTGGAATGCTGCTGGCAACCGCCCTTGTGGTCCGGAATAGCTGAAAAGGCAGGATTCTTGGTTAGATTTATTGAACTGATAATGCTCAATCAGGGGATGTATACGCCGGAGAGGTGTAACGCGCTTCGATGTGTATATATACTTAAAGTTTACTTTAGTCTTTGACTATGTATAGGTTTAAAGTATATTTACTGATTAGTCTGAGAGGGGTTATGTACCCTTGATCTACCAAAGGTTGATCGGCATTAAGCTCAACACCAAACGAAGCCTCCCTCAAGCAGATATATATATATATATATATATATATATATATATATATATATATATATATATATATATATATATATATATATATATATATATATATATATAATATATATATATATATATATATATATATATATATATATATATATATATAATATATCGTAACGAGCATACCTAAAAGATGTGTACTCCTCTTTTAGGTGTATATACAATGAGATTATTTTAGTCCTGGATAAGGTGCAGGGCTAATAATATATACTTGCTGGTTGGTCAGCAAGCAATTGTGATGCTGCCTTAAACCCAACACTACCACCACCACAAGTCCACTACGGGCTCACCATAGCCCGTGCTATATGGAACTTTTGTTTCGAGTAGCTGAATCATTAACAACAACAACATACCACCACCACCACCTCGTCGTTGATGGCTGATGGCGGTTCCGCTCTCCAGAATGTATTGTCACGATATGTTAAAGGACGTATTTGTCCGATGATCAGACCTTGACACTAAATCCCATTGTTACCGTGACCAGTGAACCTCCAGTATCATACATCACTGGTGTGGCAGACAATGAATACTCCCTAATGGAGTTTGGAATTGTTCAAACTGTTTATTTGTGTGATTCTGGTTATATATATATATATATATATATATATATATATATATATATATATATATATATATATATATATATATATAATATATATTATACTATACACTTCGGTGATAGTCATAGCAAACCGCATTACTTAATATAGCATAAGTAAGGCATCATATATCTCTCTGGCCCACTTATAACACAGTGAATATAAATATGGTCCTAAATACAATTCTTAATCAAATATGAAACAAAGAATATACATCGAATAAATTAAAATTTATTTAGATCTGAGTAAAAAGTGACTTAAAAATTAGGACTGATAGATTATGGTTGCCAGGCAATATAATTGGCGTAGTGTCGCTGAAATTGCATAAGCCTAAGTCACAGTGCGCGTGGACGGCTGGTCCAATGAAGGTCCTGCCTCACATAGGCCTATAGGCCTTCTGCCGTTTACTTGTATCTGCTCATATTCTCATAATAACACCAGGAGACCAACCGCACAGAACACAATGAAGGGGGAACCACCTCCCCCAAATAATTTAAAAATACCTGTTGGCAAATATAACACAAAGTTTGACCTCAGACTAAAATTGGATAACGTCTTAAAAATTTAAGTTATTAATGAGTAAGGTGATACATAGGGTGAGAAAAGGCATAGAATGAGATGAGGTAGAGAGAGAGGAGAGCAAGATGGATGGAGAAGAGAAGGAGCAAGAAGAGCGTAGGATGAGGGAGGAGGGAGGCACAGGGTGAGGAGCAACATAGGGTGAGGGGCGACATAGGGTGAGGGGCGACATAGAGCGCTGTGACCCAACAAGCCAGTGGTAGTCGAGTTAGGAGAGAGGGACACAGATAATAAACATGGAACCAGAGATAACCCAGGATAAAATGAGGATAATCGGAACAAATTGCACAGTTACGAGACTGGGGGAAAGATTTCGGGCTAACAGCCGGATTTATAATTGGGGTTGATAATCGGTGGGGGGCGGGTTACGGCCCAGCCATAATAATCACAGCTAATGGCTGTGTTGGGGATGAAGGTAACTCAGTGCGGGTGAGAAGTGGTTGTTCATTCTTTCGGGTGATTAATGAACAGAATGAAAATAACACGCAGGTTAAATACAAACCCTCACGGAAATAGCTATATATATATATATATATATATATATATATATATATATATATATATATATATATATATATATATATATATATATATATATATATATATATATATATATATATATATATATATATATTAAGGGGAAGGGAATTGACCCTCGCTATAGGAGCGTCTCTTTCAGACCCGTCTCTCTCTCTCTCTCTCTCTCTCTCTCTCTCTCTCTCTCTCTCTCTCTCTCTCTCTCTCTCTCTCTCTCTCTCTCTCTCTCTCTCTCTCTCTCTCTCTCTGTGTCCAGTGAGATCCCAGAGTCATGTGTAAGGGTTCAACTATAGTGTTTCATTAGACCCAATAATGTACGTAAGCTTTTCTCACGGAAAACTGAAGTCTCTCTTTCCCGTTTATAACCTAATTGGAATTGTTTACATTCTCTGTTGACTAGAAGACCCATTTGCCAGACAGAGAGGCAGCGGGTGGAGGTGCCGCCGGGGCCCTGCAGTGTGTGTGTGGATGGTTAGGTCAGGTGAGTGCGGTCTCCAGACACCCGCCATACGGTCCTCTTTCATAGTACGCTGCGTTTTCTTACGGAAAGAACCAAGTCGGTTGAAATGCGATGTATTAGTACAAATGCAAGCTCCGTGATGATGTCGTTTTCAATGCATCAGCCTCGATAGCTTAGCTGGGTTGCTCGGGTTCGTATATGTCTGGTTAGATGACAAAGTACTTTATGTAACGTCAGGTGGAGAGAATGGACTGAAGATGTATACACTCTCCTTAAAACTTACACAGCGCAATGCCCTGTGGACTTTTACGCGTCGTACAACGAACTCTGCAAACTAAGGTTGTTGTTGTTGTTGTTTTAGATTTGGCTACTCAAAACGAAGTGTCCATGTAGCACGGGCTATGGTGAGCCCGTAACAAGCTAAGGGTTGGTGTACCCTTAAATGCCTCGTCGACGGCATCGCTTAACGTTTTCTAGTGCCAGAATGATCCGGATTTCTGCTGCCAGCCAATGATGCACTCTGATTCGTGGAGACTTTTAATTGGCCCAAACTTCTCATTGGCCCAAACTCAGTCAGAAATGTGACATTGCAATTAACGTTATGTGGAAATTTTACTGATTTATAAATTCTCTCGATCTTTGATTTCACATTTCAAATGTATAGTATCCTAATGTTCTGTATACGCCATATATATATATATATATATATATATATATATATATATATATATATATATATATATATATATATATATATATATATATATATATATGCCATAAAGTTGATTAACAAGAACCTGATAGGCTTGCGAGACCTTGAAACTAATTGTACTACCAGTATTGCAACATCCAATTCAGGTGTTTGGTAAAGCGATGGCCACGCTTCTTGCAAGGTCGGCGTTCGATCCCCGATGGTCCAAGTGGGTGGGAAACAGTTTCTGCCCACCATCCTCATATCCCAGCTCCTCGCCCTTATATCCTAGCTCCTCGTCCTCATATCCCAGCTCCTTGTCCTCATATCCCAGCTCCTCGTCCTCATATCCTAGCTCCTCGTCCTCATATCCCTGCTCCTCGTCCTCATATCCCAGCTCCTCGTCCTCATATCCCAGCTCCTTGTCCTCATATCCCAGCTCCTTATCCTCATATTCCTTCCATGTGCTGCATAGTATACTCACTCCTCATAATTACCTCAATATTTACCTCTCCTCATAATTACCGTTGCCTCACCTAGTGTAGGTAACCCCCACCCTTGCCCCCTCACCTTATATACAACGTGTAATAGGCTCTGTTAACAAACCTGTTATTTCACTGGAAATGAGTCGGTTATATGTCGTAACATCAAACAATCACTTTTACATGCAAATTAGGTATAAATTATACGATAATATCTCATTAAATGATATAATCACTGCAGGTTATCTCGTTATCCAATTACTAATAAAATTAAGATTGAAAATACAAGCTGTTAAATTGTTCACCCAGGCGTTAGGACTGCGTTATTTTACACTAAGACTAAAGCAGTCTTATATATATATATATATATATATATATATATATATATATATATATATATATATATATATATTGGCAATTTTGATAAAATATATAATATGTCTGAACTGCTTCAGTCCCCCTTCCGGATATCGGATTGTTGCATAAATAAGTCTGAAAACCATTGTTCTCTAAACATGACGACCAGCGGGAAGGGGCCATGCATATTGCAACAATATATATATATATATATATATATATATATATATATATATATATATATATATATATATATATATATATATATATATATATATATATATATATATATATATATATATATATATATTTTATATTTATATATATATTGCGTGAGTCTACTTAGTGTAGACTCACTATACTATATATTCACTATAGACTATATACTCGGAGAAGACCTTGTAGATCCTCACTGAACACTTTGATGTTTTCTTCCCCTACCACCCCTATTCTTTTATTGTGTGTGTGTATATATATCTAACATTATTTTAAAATGTCATTACACAAAAAGGGTTACAACATTGGTTACATGCAGGGTACAAGGCTACTTGTCACAAGTTGTAGAGCTCCTCCAGCTCCTCAGATGGCGGGGCAGGAACCATGGATGCAGTGAGCATTTCCTCTCTGGATCGCCACACTAAGGCGCTGAAAGAGAAAACTGGCAGCTCTAGGGTCTCTAGTTGTTTCAATTAGCTTGAATCCCAACTCCTTCAAAAAACTTGCAGCACTTTTACCCCAGCACCAAGTGTCTCTGAGGCAATGGGGACAAAATTGTAGTGGTGGTCAATTAGTGTAAAAATTGTAGTGGTATGTACCTACCTACCTTGAGGCTACCTTGAGGTGCTTCCGGGGCTTAGTGTCCCCGCGGCCCGGTCGTCGACCAGGCCTCCTGGTTGCTGGACTGATCAACCAGGCTGTTAGACGCGGCTGCTCGCAGCCTGACGTATGAGTCACAGCCTGGATGTATATATAATATATATATATATGTCGTACCTAGTAGCCAGAACGCACTTTTCTGCCTACTATGCATGGCCCGATTTGCCTAATAAGCCAAGTTTTCATGAATTAATTGATTTTCGACTACCTAACCTGACCTAACCTAACTTTTTCGGCTACCTAACCTAACCTAACCTATAAAGATAGGTTAGGTAGGGTTGGTTAGGTTCGTTCATATATCTACGTTAATTTTAACTCCAATAAAAAAAAATTGACCTTATACATAATGAAATGCGTAGCTTTATCATTTCATAAGAAAAAAAATAGAGAAAATATATTAATTCATGAAAACTTGGCTTATTAGGCAAATCGGGCCTTGCATAGTGGGCCGAGAAGTGCGTTCTGGCTACTAGGTACGACATATATATATATATATATATATATATATATATATATATATATATATATATATATATATATATATATATATATATAGCAACTGGTTAAACGTACAAATATGTATTGTTGGAGCCAAAAAAGGTAACTTTTTATATTCCTAATTTAGTTCAACTGACATACTAAGTAAATTAACAAATAACTAAGTTGACTTCCCAAAGCAATCCTAGGCCTAATATATGCTATATTAGGCCTAATATATGCTATCTTAGGCCTAATATAATACATATACAGACTGTAGTTGTATGTCTTTCAGTCAGATTTTTGATAGCGAGTTAGGAAGCGGCTACAAGGTATTCCTGTCCAGCCGCCACCACGGCGCTGTGGAACTGGAGACCAGTGTACATGCTGCCGGCTCATGCTGCCGGCTCATGCTGCCGGCTCATGCTGCCGGCTCATGCTGCCGGCTCATGCTGCCGGCTCATGCCACCGGACACTGTGACCGTCAGCAGCCTGGAGATAATGCTGAAATGGAGGCGGAAATTTGATTCAGTTACGGTTGTTGAGTCAGAGACGATACTTGTCAACACATGGAGGAGGAGCTCTGACGCTGTATACATGGAGGAGGAGCTCTGACGCAGTATACATGGAGGAGGAGCTCTGACGCAGTATACATGGAGGAGGAGCTCTGACGCAGTATACATGGAGGAGGAGCTCTGACGCAGTATACATGGAGGAGGAGCTCTGACGCAGTATACATGGAGGAGGAGCTCTGACGCAGTATACATGGAGGAGGAGCTCTGACGCAGTATCAACACATGGAGGAGCTCTGACGCAGTATCAACACATGGAGGAGCTCTGACGCAGTATACATGGAGGAGGAGCTCTGACGCAGTGTCAACACATGGAGGAGCTCTGACGCAGTATCAACACATGGAGGAGGAGCTCTGACGCAGTGTCAACACATGGAGGAGCTCTGACGCAGTATCAACACATGGAGGAGGAGCTCTGACGCAGTATTAACTCACGGAGGAGGAGCTCTGACGCAGTATCAACGCATGGAGGAGGAGCTCTGACGCAATATCAACGCATAGAGGAGCTCTGACGCAACAGGGACTTCTTGTGATGAAGCAAGAGGAGCCGAAGCGAGTAAAAACAAGAGCAGAAGGGGTCGTTTCTCGGCACTTTTTAAGACATGTTTCCGAAGCTTCGCTGCTTCTCGCTGAAAAGTAAATCTGATAACACCAGAAGTATAACCTCGAGACGTTCGTTCTCAGTTCAGTGCCACAGTTGGGATTCTGCTGTTAGCAAAAGAGCATGTGTTCGATAAGCACACACGTATCAACACGAATCCCCCTGAGAACCACACAACAATGCGAAGAGAGCAATCGAGTCAGCCCACTGAATGAGAGCAAAGTCTCTAGTAATGAGAAGATTCAATCACTGCTTAATTGACCGGGAACCAAAAAATTCAAGAAATTAAGAGAGTAGATACATGGAGAACGAAGTTAATAGAAGTTTCAGAAATCAATTTCCTGACAAGGGATGTTAAATACAAACGAGAAAGGGTTAAATATTAACTCGTGAGGCAAGATCTGACATCTACACAGGTCACAGGCGGTGACAGCATTGAACAATAAGTTTCCATAGTGACCGAGTGACTACTACGTTTAGTCTCTGAATTTGTAGTGGTTAATGAAGGCAATAGCAGGAGTAAGAGAGGGAAAGAAGACTAACATACCGTAAAGGGAAATACCAGAAGGTTAGAAAATAACTAGAGAGAATGCTATGGTGAAGAGTGCTCTATGGAAAACTATCACCAGACATGATAGCTGACATAAAAAATTAAATATAAAGTTGATAGAAGATTCATGTGTCCTTGCGAAAAAAAAGAAACGATGATGAGCGTAAGTGTCTAAAGGCAAAAATAAGCCCAAGAGCAATGAAGAAATACATAGAGGCTTTTACTCAAGTTAGAAAAGCTTACCTAAGCTAATTTGGATATCTAGAATGATGTGAAAAACAGCTTTTTCAGAGTTAAGATAATGAGAATGTGAAATTGTTTGAAAGTACGATGTATGTAAGGCAAGGCAAACTCCACACATAAGTGGTAGGGAAGATAGTTAAAGAGAACTCTGTCCATTACAGTCAAAGAAAACATGTAAATATATAATTGGGACGGCACTTACGGAAGCAGACACCCAACCATTTAGAAAGTCAGGGCACAAGAGCTGAAGACCTTATATATCTTTCCTGAGTAAGTATTGTTCGTTAGATACCCAAGCAAACCCACACCAAATATATACATATATATACATACATATTATATATATATATATATATATATATATATATATATATATATATATATATATATATATATATATATATATATATATATATATATATATATATATATATATTGGTGTATATAAAAGAACATATAAAAGAGGAAAGAATAATGAAAGAAATAATCCGTAAAGGAGTAAAAAGCACTACTCCTAACCAAAACATAAACCTGATAATATTCTACAAAACCAAGAAGACTTCCGAACTCCTTATCAAAAACAGCCCGAAGCCGACGGAGAACCCTCTACAGCAGTCAAGCGTTGTATACATGTACACTTGCCCCCACGAAGGATGTAACCTTCAATGTAAGTACATAGGTATGACGTCGACCAAGCTGACGAGGCGTTTGACATGCCATCTTCAATCTGGTGCCCCTAGGAATCACATGAGACAAGCCCATGACATTACTCTAACAAGAGAAATGTTGAACAAGAATACTTGCATAATAGACAAAACCCAAGATTCAAGAAGATTACAAATTCTTGAGGCAATTCACATAAGAATAGAGCGACCTACCATGAACACCCAAATCACGGAACTATTTACTCTACCCACCATGAGAGTAAGGACAAGACAAGAACATATCGATGCCAACATAGAAGACAATGTCCAACATAACAGGCCAATTACACTGGATTAATCTTTGTGTTTAGATAGGAGATGCCTCGTATGGGCCAATAAGCCTTCTGCAGCCCCTATGTTTATCCCTTATGTATCCCCCCATGTTTTCACCTTCATTGTATTATCACCTGACCTAATGCGGGTATAAAATCAACTAGTATTGTAAGATCTGTTCACTTGAGAATGAACCATGGAGGTTCGAAACGTCGTGCAAATTATACAAATAAGTGTAATACACTCTATAGTAAATCACTTCTTTTTTTTCACCTTAAAAGTACGAAAATGAGTTTTGGAGAACTCCTATTTCAATTAAGCCCTGATGCTAAGAAAATAGTTAGAGGGATAGAAGCCCTAAACCAGAAAATAATAAATACAGAATATGCGGTCATCTTCAATGAAACATATATATATATATATATATATATATATATATATATATATATATATATATATATATATATATATATATATATATATATATTTGTGACTTTCATCAAAGATATGTGATAGTTTTCAAGTAGAAAATTTGCGCTCTAAATAATGACTGTAATATCACCAGGAAATATTCATGTAAAACACTGGAGAAAGTTTAATTATCCAGAGCCTTTATATTCCTGCCTTGGCTATATCCACACAGGGATGTTGTTGGTGTTCCCGCAGGTGAAGCACACGTCTCCAGGCATGATTGCTGGAGTATTCTTCTCTATCTGTAAACATTAGAAAACTTAAAATATTGACTGCATTCTCCTTGCTAAAAGGTCCTCACACAAGCAAAGTGTCTCACGCACACACTCAGATATGAAAGGATTAATATATATATATATTGTGTGTAAATGCTTCATGAAATACCTTCAGACCCGATCATGGCAACGAGCAATGGTAGTGGATTAAACTCTGATTGCAATAAGTTTATTCAAATCCAAGTATTATTGTCGCAACCTGTCCTCAGGCCAGGCTCTTTGAGTCAGCGGTCGTCCCCAAGACGCATTCATCAGTTTTATCATACTATGTATTAGAAATATATTTGTTCTCATATATAAGCTAATATTAACATATTAAAGTTCTATGTATAGTTAGGCGTAGCAGTTAGGTTAGGTTACGTGTGTAGGTTCTGTTGGCGATTTTTTGTATCTATAGCACGTGGGGGAAGCATTTGCAGAGTTCCGATTCGAACGGAGGTCGTCACCGAAGCACTGTCCTAGAAATCTTCGAACTTTATCAGTTGTGAGTCGTGTGTAAACTGCTTTTCTTTCACAAACAGGGGGTTTGGCGGATAAATTAATGAGCATTTGGCTTTTGTTGTTGAGGACGAGCAGCTGACTCACAACTGATGACGGTCGAACAGTTCTCAAACGACCTGTTCGAACAGGTCGAACCTAGCCCACGTCTAATTATGCAAAAAATTCTAATCCTCTTCTTCAAGGCCGAGGTTCCCTTCAAACGCAGCCAGAGCTGGTACCCCCTAATATACAATTACAATACATATGAAATAATTAATATACGAGCAAAAAGGATTTGAAATACACAGTATGTTAAACTGACGAATGCGTCCTTGGGGTCGGCTAGCTGCCACTTGAACGAGCCTAACCTAAGGACAGGTTGCATAATCGCGTCCCTTGCAGGAGTTCCCAGGCAGCGTAGACTCGTCAAGTTTGAGTCATGAATCCCAGAATTAGTGTAATTTGTTTTGAATGGTCTGTTCTGCGAACATAAACTGGATAACTATTCAACTTGGTATAGAAATAAGGACGTAAAATTGGGTTGGAAACGTATTTTGTTTGGAGTGAGCGTTCTGATTGGCGTAGACATTCATAATCTGATGTAACTTTTGCTGGTGAAAGCTGAAATGCTTGCAGAGTTTACGATATATATATATATATATATATATATATATATATATATATATATATATATATATATATATATATATTGGTTGAAGAAATAGCAATCAGTCACCACCAATTTTTCAAGTTTTATAGATTAATCCCTTCATTGTTCAGTTACGAAAGTAGCTATCAGGTAAAGTATTAATTCTATTTTCTCAAGATCTTTTTATTTTGCTAAATATGTTTTATTATTGTCGGTCGTTTGGTGGGGAAACTGCACCAATTAACTAGTTTACACATGAACACGTCATTAAACTTTCCTGAATACATTTATTACGTGTTAATTTGTTTTAGCGGTCAGGTAATATTTTAATTTGTAGTTTACATGCATGTACTTAGTTTTGCTACATATATAATTTATTGCGAATATTAATACGCCTTGCCTGGAATTAAATAAAATAGCTGTGAATGAGATATAATTCATATTAAGCTCAATTATGGTTCAATCTAAATCTATATTTCTGTTGCAGGTAAGTTTTTAAGTATACGTCAATTTAGAATAGAAAACGTCAATGTAGAGTAGAAAACGTCATTGTAGAAAAAACTACGGCTATCGTAGTCCTAATACACAAAACAGGATGACAGGCAGAAAGCATTGAACTACAGGCTGGTGTTCCTAATTTGCATAACCTGCAGTGTGATGGAGAATATTGCAAGAAGAAAGCATACAGCACATTTGAAGAAAATCGTCTTTGTAGCACATCAGCAACACGGGTTCAGGGATGGTAAAGTGTGCCTCTCTGGTTTAATAGAATTATATGACCAGGCGACAAAAATTATATATACGCTATTCTCATAAGAGATTAGTGTATATATAACTATATATACAGTTGGAGAAATAGACAGAAGTAAAAGGTAAAATGCTTAAGTGGATAACGGAGTACCAAAGTAACTGAAAACAACGAGTTACTGCAAGGGGTGAGACCTCAATATGGCGAAATATCACCAGCGAAGTCCCACAGGGTTCTGTACTCGTACCTCTCCTGTCTCCGATATTAGTAAAAGATCTTCCAGAGGGAATAGACTCATTACTTTCAACGTTTGCTGATGATTGTAAAATTATGAGAATGATTACATGAATAATGCAAGAAACTATAATATGACATGAATAAACTGAAGTTATGGTTCAACAAATGGCTACTAAAGTTTAATTCAATTAAGTGCAAGGTAATGAAAATATTTTAGGGCGAAAGAATCTGTACACAAGTATCAATTAGGAGATGAAATAATTTAGGAATCAGGTAGAGAGAAAGATCTAGGGGTTGATATCGCACCGTTCCTCTCTATTAAAAAGCTCATATCAAAAGAATATCATCAGCCGCATATGATAGATTGGCCAATATAAGAACTTCCTTTAGAAAATTGTGGAAGGAATTATTCAGAACCTTGTACACAACATATGCAAGACCCATCCTGGAGAATGGGGCTTCAGCGTGGAATCCACATCAAGTCAAACAAAAGATAAAGTAAGGTCAAAGGTATGCCACCAGACTAGTCCCGGAACTGAGAGGCATGAGTTATGAGGAAAGGCTACCGGAATTAAACCTCACGTCACTGGAAGACAAAAGAGCTATGAGAGAAACACGATTACCACTTACAAAATTATCAGAGAAATTGACAGGGTAGACAAAGACAGACTTTTTAGCATGTGTGGAACACGAACAAGGGACAACAGGTGGAAATTAAGTACCCAAATGAGCCACAGAGGCATTAAACAAATTTTTGTTTTCAATGTCAAAGTAGTTAACAAATAAAATGCATTCGGAAGTGATGTGGTGGAGGTAGACTCAATGCACAGTTTCAAATGTAGATATGATAGAGCCCATATAGTCTCAGGAATCTGTTCACCCGCAAGCACTACTAGGGTTGATACCTGGTTGATGGGGTTCTAGGAGTTCTACTCCCCAAGCCCGGCCCGAGGCCAGACTTGACTTGTGAGAGTTTGGTCCACCAGGCTGTTGCTTGGAGCGGCCCGCAGGCCCACATACCCACCACAGCCCGGTTGGTCCGGGAAGGTGAATACACAACACTCACACATGGCGTCGAATAATCCAACCGGTTCGGAGGTAGAAATAGCCTAGGTTACTCTATCCCTTTGAGATGCATTTCTTTCTTGTCTCAATAAACATACTTGAACTTGAACCAACCGGTTCCAGTGTTTATTTGCCCCGCAGGTCTAAACCCCAGCACAAGTGAACCCACTGGACTTCAGGAGTGCTAATAAAGCATTGATATATAAACTTCTTGTGTAAGTGGATATGCCGAAGGTGTTCACGCGTACAATAATGAAGACTGAAGTGGCTGGCTGTAGGTGTATAGTACAACACACCAGAGGCAACTATACCAGTGTACCCAACACACGCACAGCTGTGTCGCTTCGCTTTGCAAATTATAGTTCCGTGACTAATGCTCTGGCTTCTTTCCTCCCCCCCCCCCTTAACCTCACCCCTTTGCATTTGCCGGCTGAGGTAGTTCTCTCTCTCGTTTTTTAAAATCTTCATTACAACCCAAAATATTTCTTAATTGACTTTTATGGCTAATTATAGTTAGCTAATTAGGGTAGCTTTGGTACAGCTAGATTCTTTAGGTTAAGTTAGGCTAGTTTAGATCAGGATAAATTAGGTTAGGTTAGGTTAGTTTAGGAAAAGTTAGGCTAGTTTGCATAAGACTTGGCTTGGTTAGAATAGCAACCTGTCCTCAGGGCAGCCGGAGATCCACTGGGATTAATTACTCTAAAACCAATACGTAATTAGTGCCATTATCTACTTTTTATACATGTTTAGGTTTTATTACGTTTGGTTACGTTCATACCGTTAATACCATGTATTATTGTCATATATGTGAAATATGAAATTTAAAAACTATTTGCATATCCCTAAGAATTTAATTTACTAAAAAACTAATTCTTCAGACCCTTTCAAAGAAAAAGAGTTCAGCATATACTTTTCATATTTTAAAACCAACGCTTTATAATACAATAAAGTTTTAACTTAAGAATATTCTAAGTTTAGTACAAAGATTCATTTGCCAGTTTACAAATAAACTATTTATGTAACCGCAATGAGCTTTCGGGCCATCACAAATATCTAGATAACTATCTAGGTGGTTTAAGGGTAGATGATTTGGTGTCTCGTTCTGTTTAATTTTCTCTGAAATAAACACTAGTAATCCACCTAAAAATTTTAATGTTAGTAACGTAAAGAGAAAAAACTGTAAAATTCAGCAGTGTTTAGTTTCATTGTACTTGTTTCAAGTGCTAAGGTCAGAGCTCAATTATATTAAATTAACAACACAATTAGCGCGTATAGTGTAGTAAACTGGAAAAATGTTTTTAAATTGTTTCCCCTTGATGTGTCTTACTAAACTGTTTTGCATGATACGCTCTTTCTAACAGTTTGGTGACATGCTCTCTACGTAACTGTTTTTGCAAAATGTAGTCTATAAATTCGTTTGGCCTTCTGTATTCTAGTGAACTGTGTTTTGTGTGACGCATTCTTACAAACCGTTTTTACATAACGCACTTCTGCAAAACTGTTTTTTTACCGTATCGCCTCATGCAAACTGTGTTGACCAAGCCACACACTAGAAAATGAAGGGACGACAACATTTCGGTCCGTCCTGGACCATTCTCAAGTCGATTGAGAATGGTTCAGGACGGACAGAAAAGTCGTCGTCCCTTCATTTTCTAGTGTGTTGATTTGTCAACTTCAGCCACGTTATTGTGACGCATCGCCTCATGCAAACTGTGTTTCAGTGACGCACTCTTGCAAACTGTTTTATGTGACGCCCTTCAGTAAACAGTAATTTCCGTGACGCACTCTCCAAAATATATTTTCCAGTAAACAGATGCTGAGTTCCCACAGGCGTGTCCATTGTCGCCGCTAGATAGCGTCTCGCTCTTGAACGCGGGAACATCAGGAGCCAGATTCACGAAGCAGTTACGCAGGTACTTACGAACGTGTACATCTTTCCTCAATCTTTGACGGCTTTGGTTACATTTATTAAATATTTTACAATTATGAAAACTTCCCAATCGACTGTTATTATTATTATTATAAACAGCCTTCTGATGCTTCGGAGCTCATTAACTGTTTAATAATTGTAAACAAAGCCGCCAAAGATTGAGAAAAGATGTGCAGGTTCGTAAGTGCTTGCTTAACTGCTTCGTGAATCTAGCCCCCTGGCCACCGGCAAGGTGCGCGTGCTCGTGCGCCTCTCTACCACAAATCTTGTTCTATGAAATTACCCGTCGTGGCGAAAACTATATTACACACACCGTCTTTATTATAAGTGGCAAGTTTAAATATACCATAAGATAGAAAACGGGAAATTACATGTCTAATACTCATGATAGTTTTCACTCGCTATGTTTCTACTGTGGTTAGGTGTCACTATTCTCAATGTACGATAACACGTTATCTCCCATTGTTATGGTGGGCGAGGGATATGTCTGTTGCTCTGGTACAAATGCGTTTAGAGGAGAGACTTCCTTGGATTATTTTGGGTGATAATCACCCTCAATACTTTCATGCGCCGCTTAGGTGTCTTTAGTTACTGATGACTTCGAGAGTACCAATGAACGGGCTTTAATGTCGCGGGCATGCTTATCACGCATGCTCACGATGCACACAGCCACAAACATGCGCACAAGAAATGCAAAACAACAAGCCAATATCGCTACCATGTATACTTCCAAAGGTGTTAGAGAAAATAATAAATGTTAACTGAATACCTGGAGAGTCTTAGCTATGGGTGGGAAGCTAAATCTTATCTAGTTAACCAGAGTTCTGCGATTGGAACTGTACGTCCATACCATCAACTGGCTGCTCACTGCACATGGACTGCCGACGGTGACGGTACCCGGTGACCCTCTTCCAGCTCCTCCAGCTGCTGCCGGCCCCACAACCAGTCTGGGAGCAGGGACACCACCCACCCTGGCTGCCCGTCCCAACATCGACATCACCACATCTGAAGACGACGACGGACCACCGGTAACTCCGACAACCGACACCAGGAGGCGACACCGACGTTGACGAGAATGGCCTTGCGACCAACAACGACAAACGAGCCGTCTATGTTCTCTACATTGCGCACAGCAAGTTCAACAACAACAACGCAAACACCAGACGACAACTGAGCCACAAATGTAACCGGATAATCAGCACGAAAGACGTCAACAAACACCCGTACCCGCCATGAATGTCCTCGCCACCTCCATGAACTCCTACACTGACCTCACCACACTGAAGAAAAGAGTACCACGACCAGGAATTTCACCGCAAATTCCCAGACGAACAAATTGAATTCCTCGAAAAGAACGACGATCCTGATGGTACCAAACTACCGACGTTATTGTGTGCACAAGTAAAGCGTCGCTTTGCACATTAATAATAAGAGTATTTGTGTGCACGTCTGGTGACTTACTGCGTGTGTAAAGGAAGAAATGTATACGTTTATCACTCAGAATGTTTTGTAATATGTTGATTTTTTGTGATGTGTCTATTTATATATAAACACGTTGTACTGATACCTTAGTAAAGTTATTTCAATTTCAATTTCAATTCAGTTTCTGCAATTGGATGACTAAAGGATAATGGATCGGTGACCTGCACATTTAATAACTGCCAGATTTAATGCACATTAAATGTAGAGATTGACGTGCACATTTAATAACGTTTCACACCATGCCACACAGCAAACAAAGTTGAAAAAAATAGGTTAAGGTTACGGAAATATTATTAAAGTGAAAGAATACCTATTACGCAGAAAACATAGAGCAAAAGTGAAGAGGGGAAGTGTCAATACTGTCCTCGAGAAGTGTCATAGATCTATGGATCTATGCTATGACAGACATGATACCTAAGGGAATACTCAAATGAGCCAAAGAGTCATAAGAAAGAATGTTTGCAGAATCCACGAACAGTTTCAGATGCAGATATAATACAGCCCAATAGGCTCAGGAACCTGTGCAGCAGGTCCCCTCTTGCCTCTCGATTCACAGTTGAGAGGAAAGATGAAAGAGCCGAAGCTCAACAACTAGGTGAGTACAACTATGTAAGTTAATACACACACACTCACCAAATAGATGAGTATACACTCACACATGCACTCACACTCAAACACACACACTCAAACTTCAACACGATTAACATCCGCTTCACTAAAAAAAAATGGGATGTTGCAATTAAAATTCATTTCACTTTTGATATACGATGACGCTTTTGAAGAGTATATTTTGTTAATTATCATCACATGACAGAGGTAATTTCCGGACATGAAATAAAGCGAGCAACAGTTTGTTCTAGCAGTTGTGTAATTAACCTAATATCTCTGTAACTCCAGCTTGGTGAAGTATGAATAATGTCACTTTATGCCGAGCTACGTCAGCTTGGTGAAGCATGAATAATGTCACTTTATGTTGACCAGACCACACACTAGAAGTTGAAGGGACGACGACGTTTCGGTCCGTCCTGGACCATTCTCAAGTCGATTGTGTAAATGACTACGTAAATGTCACTTTATGTCGAGCTGCAGGAATATGTCGAGCTGCAGGAATATGTCGGGCTGCAGGAATATGTCGGGCTGCAGGAATATGTCGAGCTGCAGGAATATGTCGTGCTGCAGGAATATGTCGAGCTGCAGGAATATGTCGGGCTGCAGGAATATGTCGAGCTGCAGGAATATGTCGAGCTGCAGGAATATGTCGAGCTGCAGGAATATGTCGGGCTGCAGGAATATGTCGAGCTGCAGGAATATGTCGAGCTGCAGGAATATGTCGAGCTGCAGGAATATGTCGAGCTGCAGGAATATGTCGAGCTGCAGGAATATGTCGAGCTGCAGGAATATGTCGAGCTGCAGGAATATGTCGAGCTGCAGGAATATGTCGAGCTGCAGGAATATGTCGAGCTGCAGGAATATGTCGAGCTGCAGGAATATGTCGAGCTGCAGGAATATGTCGTGCTGCAGGAATATGTCGAGCTGCAGGAATATGTCGAGCTGCAGGAATATGTCGAGCTGCAGGAATATGTCGAGCTGCAGGAATATGTCGTGCTGCAGGAATATGTCGAGCTGCAGGAATATGTCGAGCTGCAGGAATATGTCACTTTATGCCGAGCTACGTCAACAGTATTCAACAAATATCAATGATGCATGTGTGACTCTGCAACATTATATTCTGGTGAGTGGCATTACCTTTGCTTATTATAATTTATGGCTGTAGTAAAACGCTTCTAAACAAGACAGTTTACATTGTCTGCGTGTAACTGTCGCTATTGGCTGCCGACCCTAGCTCCTGGCGCTATCACACGTAACAACAGTTTTGCAAAGATTTCGACAGATTTTTCATTACTCTCGTCCAAAAGTTGCGTCTTGTAGAAGAACCGAGATATTCCAAATTTCACCAGAAACAGTGTTTAGGCAACCAAATTTTTGTTATAGACCTTTTTTTTTCAATGATTTCAACGGTGTTAAGTACGTTTTCAGACTAAATGTGTTGATTAAACAATACCTGTAAGAGAGAATGTTTGTTTACAAAGATTTGAAGAGGTTTTTAACTCGTATGGCACTTGTATATTTCCTGTAATATCACATTTACTTCTCGTAATATTTAGGTTAGTTTACGAGAGCTTTTTTGGGGCATTCAACTTTTATGGGCTTTTGGATAGAATCATATGTGTTTGCCTATTGGTGGTTACTTATTAGTGGCTAAAGGAAAATGAGGTCTAGCTCTTTATGCCCAACCTACTAACCCTGTTGTCCTTGTTGAGTTATTATTTAACTATTCTGGAGTTCGAAACCTTTGTTGAATCTTACTCTAGTTGGGAATGGAGGTGGTTTCCATAACTTATTTCTTTGCATTCCTATTGTTGACGACTTGTAAAGGCTGCGAGTATTTCCTTACATTTGGGCTGGACGGTAGAGCGACGGTCTTGCTTCATGCAGGTCGGCGTTCAATCCCCGACCGTCCAATAACGTAGTTGAGCACTATTCCTTTCCCCCCGTCCCATCCCAAAACCTTATCCCGTCCCCTTTCAAGTGCTATATAGTCGTGATGACTTGGGGCTTTCCCCTGATAATTCCTTCCTTCCTTTCATTTCTGCAACTCATTTCAGTTTCCAGCTTTTACCAATGTTCTCCTACCAGCTTCCCTTATGATGCCGATGTTGGAATCGTATCCACTCTCAAATAATTATAATTGTTCTTAAATAACTACCGATTCTTGTAGTTGGCTTTCCCTTATTGTGTTAGTACTTCCTGCTTTCCATTCTCCCTTTCTCATGTTCATTAATTTACTCTGGTTAGGATTGAATTCTAGCGACCATTTGTTTGTTCACTCCTGGAGTTTGTCAAGGTCCTTTTGTATTTTTTTTTCAGTCTTAATTGGTTTTATCGTTCCTAATTAGTTTTGCGTCATCTGCAAACTTTGACATGTAGGAGGTGAGGCCAACTGGTCGGTCATTCACGTAAATTAAGAACAGCAATAGTCCCAAGACCCAGTCGTGGGGGATCTCACTTGTCACATATTCCTGCAGCTCGACATTATCTCTCTGAATGCGTCTCTTTCTTTTTCTTCAGGTACTCACTTACCAAGTGAGGTACCAACCAGCTATGGTGATGAACAGCTGGCTGACGTGCTCAACCATTCGGCTGTGGTTGAGCACAGCCGAATTGAGCATTAATGTTGTTGTTGTTGTTTAAGATTCAGCTACTGGGAACAAAAAGTTCCAAGTAGCACGGGCTATGGTGAGCCCGTAGTGGACTTACCTGGGACAGGAGCGGAGCTGTAACTTGAGGGACTACCCGGCAGGGATAAGGAATCATTCTAAGTGCCAAAGTTATTGACAACATAACAAAAAATTTGCATATAATATAAAAATCCAATATCCATCGGTAAGACTGAATCATATGAATGATTTATGGAACAAAAAAAAATGGCCTTTGACACCTTGTTTTCAGTGAAACATCAAACGACAGAGTCATGGCCACACTCGTTGCACATTACTGATGCATCAATAGTCTTCAAAGAGAGGGAAGCTAGGGACCTTCAAAAACATTAACCTAACCCCCTACCCCCTTCCCCACTAGACTCTCGTTACTGCGGACTTAGCATCATGTTTTTCAACCCACTGCGAGATCATAATGAAAAAATACTCCGTTTTTTGTTGTTGTTTTAGATTCAGCTACTGTAAGCAAAATTTCCATGTAGCACGGGCTATAGTGACCCCCCGTAAAATATTCCGTAGGAGAGGCACATCAGACCTCAACTTGTTGATATACTGACTCTTTGTAACGTATCGGAATTGAAGGGTGAAGGAAAAGAAAAAATGGGGAGGGAGGTAAAGAGGTGGAAGGGAGATTGAGTGGTCATTGGAAGGTTATATCTTGAGGTTATCTTGAGATGTTGACCAGACCACACACTAGAAGTTGAAGGAACGACGACGTTTCGGTCCGTCCTGGACCATTCTCAAGTCGATTGTCTTGAGATGATTTCGGGGTTTAGCGTCCCCGCGGCCCGGTCCTCGACCAGGCCTTCTTTTTTGTTACACACCCCCAGGAAGCAGCCTGTAGCAGCTGTCTAACTTCCAGGCACCTATTTACTGCTAGGTAACAAGGGCATCAGGGTGAAACAAAATCTGCCCATTTGTTTCCACCTCCACCGGGGATTGAACCTGGAACCTCAGGACTACGAATCCGAAGCGCTGTCCACTCAGCTGTCAGGCCTCTGTGGAAAGTTGTCGGAAAGGGAAAGTTTAGAATGAGAGGGAAAGAATGAGATCAAGGAGGAAAGTAGAAGAGTTTAAAGTAAGAGTAGCAGTATAGTAGAAGGATAGAAGGTTGCTGCCACAATCCGTTCAAGTTAATCATATATAAGACAAGGAATGGAACTTGTCTGCACAACAACATATCTGCTGTTATCGTGTATCAACTGTAAGCATGTACTCGTATGACCAAGAATCTTTGTCATAATCCTAAGCCAGTAAACTTCAGAGAGCTCTCCACTCTAGCTTGCAATATATCATAGAAAATCCAACTCCTAGGGATCACAATTAAAGGCAATTTAATAAGTGGGTTAATCAATTATATATATTTTCCATTGTATATTTACTCATATGGATATCATAATTCAACCATATCACCTGATATTCGAATGTCAACATTAATACACAATTTGAGTCACCACACAAGACACTTAGAGCACCTACGACTGACTGTCCCTGGACATCACACAACGCCTAAGTTGAAATCACAATATACGTCACCTTACAAGTTCACCCGCCAAAATCTCTGAGACTAAGTTTGATAGAGAGGTGGGGGATAAATCTGACAGAGTCCCCCCACCTGACCTGGGACGGTCAAGTCTAGCTGCTGGAACCTCTCTCTAGAGTAGTAGTAGTAATAGTAGTAGTAGTAGTAGTAGTAGTAGTAGTAGTAGTAGTAGTAGTAGTAGTAGTAGTAGTAGTAGTAGTAGGCATCCATCAGTCTCAGGAGACTATGGAGTTGGGCTCTGGTTGGTGGTCTGGAGTGGCCTCACCAGGGCGCAAAGCCAGGGTAGGTTGATTCGGGGGAGAAGCTGTTACCCAGGCAGCAGGTCCCCCCTCTCCACGGCGCTGAAAGTCTCCAATGGAAAGGCATATAACCTGACCTCTAGAGTAGAGGTCAGGTTATCGCTGTTCTCCTCAATCTCAAATGTACAGTTCCACAGGTATTTATGGGGGAACTGGCAGCTAAGCTCCGTACACCAGAAGATACCCTCTGGCTATCTACCTACCCCCAATAGACAGCGGCTTTGTTCTTTGTTGATAAGCTTTTTTAAATAATTCATATTTACTATGTAGTAAAAAATGTGTGAAAAGAGAAGGGAAGTCAGAGAATACATTATTTATTTGAATAATGCATAATGATTCCAAGTGTTAAATTATATAAATAGTAATTAATCTTAAGTTTTTATTTCAAATGAAGTTTTAAAACTTTAAAGTGAACAGATTAAGTGTAAACTCCATCGCCACCATCACCGAGTGACACCACAAAGGGTTATGGGATTATTACAGTTAAATTATTACCCTATCTAATATTTACTAGGCGAAGGGTCCCACGCTGAGTAACTGACTCCCACCGTGAGATCACCACCTCAACGGTGAGTAACTGGCTCCCACGGTGAGATCACCACCTCAACGGTGAGTAACTGGCTCCCACGGTGACATGACGGTCAGATCACCGTGTTAGATCTCAGTAACCTGAGTCTCGAAGTCACTTATACTGGTGAGGTTCCCTCTGGACACCCGAGTGGGAGCCTCACCACTGGACACCACCCCTGTGGGAGCCCCACCACTGGACACCACCCCTGTGGGAGCCGCACCACTGGACACACCAGTGAGAGCCTCACCTCAGAAGACACGATCAACTGCCTTCTCTGTCATATCCCTCAGAATGCTGTTTTTTGTGTTTAATGCTGATATCTTACTCTGGCTGCAAGTGCTTACCTCATCTCCCTGCTCCTCGTTAACATTCAGCAGGTTCGATTATCATCCCAGATATCTTGGAGGATCAATACTTCTCCGATATCGTTTACAGTGTCCAGGAATTTACCGTGTTTCCTATTCCTGCGACGCCCTAATGCAGTGCTCCTTAACGCCAAACTTTTTCTCAGCAATCGGGATTCGATATCGTTGATTCTGCTAGTTCAGTGACTTTATTTTCACGGTCGGGACTGCGGACTCCGAGTTTCTTACGAATGGCACTCCGGGCCCCCCTCAAGTTTTGCTTCCAGCGTCTCGGTAATCACACATCTCTCGTCTGTTTGTGAACTGAAGACCAAGTTCAGGTCTGACTTTCATGGCTTTTCTTACCCGAAGTCTTAGTTCCAACACCCAATTTCTGGCTACCCGGCCGCGGTCAGCCACAAGACGGATTGAAAGGAGGAATCTATAGAACAGCTCATATTTCACACGTGTTTGTGTAGGTCCTTGAAGAAATCTTTATCGAAGTGCTTTAAGGTCTTATCAGAATTATATATATTCTGATTTTTGTTTGTAAATAAAATATCGAAATTATAATGTATGTTTAAGGTTATAAAAATATACTTATTCGTTTGACCGCCTATTCTGTCCCACACAACTTCTACATATAGACTGCTGGTCCTCTTCCCTTCACCACCTGCATCCCACCGCGTCAGGGTTCCATCCCACGCTTTGGAGCTCCATCCCACGCGTCGGGGCTCCATCCCACAGCGTCGGGGCTCCATCCCACAGCGTCGGGGCTCCGTACTGTACTTAGAGCAACCTTGATCATATCATTATGGACACTACGCAACAAGGGAGAAGATGGAAGACACCTACACCAGGCAACAGGAAATGGAAGACACCTACACCAGGCAACAGAACATGGAAGACACCTACACCAGGCAACAGAACATGGAAGACACCTACACCAGGCAACAGAACATGGAAGACACCTACACCAGGCAACAGAACATGGAAGACACCTACACCAGGCAACAGAACATGGAAGACACCTACACCAGGCAACAGAACATGGAAGACACCTACACCAGGCAACAGAACATGGAAGACACCTACACCAGGCAACAGAACATGGAAGACACCTACACCAGGCAACAGAACATGGAAGACACCTACACCAGGCAACAGAACTTGGAAGACACCTACACCAGGCAACAGAACATGGAAGACACCTACACCAGGCAACAGAACATGGAAGACACCTACACCAGGCAACAGAACACGGAAGACACCTACACCAGGCAACAGGAGTGGGCCTATTATATTAATATTGCCTCTCTTGCCGCTATTCAGCAGTCCACAAATATATTGGAGAATTACTATCACCGCGAGTAGAGCGGAGCAACATTCCACAAATATTTCTCAGAATTATGCTTCTCTGTGAAATTCTGAATTGAGTTTCTCACCCACGTCTGCTAAACATAGATATATAATACATCCGCTATAATGCCTTTTCATCGAGATGCGGATTATACAAACGGAGATATTATAGGTTTTATGTTGTTATCTCACAACCAGGGATAACAAGACCGTGCTTAGTTGGGGGTCGTCTGTTGTTCCCCAGAAAGGTGTGATGATCACCTTTGTTAGGATTGATGCTGAGTTATTGCTCACCCTCAAATAGAGTGATAACTTGGGTGGGTTGGGATATCTCTCTCTCTCTCTCTCCTCTTACGTGTAAATATCATTTCGTTATCACACGTGTTGGCGAGATATCGGGTCCTGGGGCACGAGTAGAGCTTCAGGGACAGCTGAGAATACAAGGAGTCATTGCATTATACTGCGGTACAATACAATGCTGACTGTATTGTATTGTAGCACAAAATTTAACACTGTCAAGGAGTTTAGCCGTCACAGAGCATTCTAGAATATTCCGAGATCATGGTTTACCCCATCCACCTATCCCAACTCCTATCCTGTCCTCGTATCCCTTGCAAGTGCTGGATAGTCACACCGGTACACACAAATCACAATAGCGTGATATATCAAATGAACAAATCCACAAAGGCCGTGATGAGGGTTCGAACTTACGTCCAGGATGATCCCAGACACCGGCTTAATGCTCTCTACTGAGAATACCGTGTGTGTGTGTGTGTGTGTGTGTGTGTGTGTGTGTGTGTGTGTGTGTGTGTGTGTGTGTGTGTGTGTGTGTGTGTGTGTGTGTGTGTGTGTGTGTGTGTGTGTGTGTGAGGACCTCCGCGGGTGCCTCTCGTTGGTCAAGATAGGAGCCGGCCGGTGCCTAACAGCTAAGGGCATCGGAGATCGAACGTTGACCCTGCTATAAGCGAGGCCGTCGTTGTACCGACCAGTCCGAGGAACAGACCACAGTTTTTTGTTGGTTTTAAAGAAAACTTGAACGTTAAAAGGAGATTGTTTCTCTCCTATAACCCTAGTACGTGTATAGAGAACACCACATACGGGGCATCTTTAATTATACTTAGTTAAACATGTATTTAGTCCCTGCCAATTTCACTGTAAACAATACAAATCATATATGATGCCATTATAAAGTGCTAAACACTCTGCACTCAAGTCGTGAGAGACAGTATGGTACCCAAGTGTGCACAATCCCATCATCATAACTTTCTCCCAACCTACAACATTATCGAATCATGGATTACTTTCATAGCTGTATCAAAACTCTGATCAGCAAGAGGCACCAATATATCGGTGTGAATGGCACTATAGCTCTCTTCCCCCTCTTCCAATAAACGGTAGAGTCCTTGAGCATATTATACTCGGTCCTCGTCTCTAGCTAATACCCTTCGGTGACTTAGCCAATGTTAAAGTTGGACGAATTCTTATTGGTTACAAAGTTGGGCGGTTGTAACACAACAGGAGAGTGAGGTGGTACGGTGTACCGCGGTGGTACAGTGTACCGCGGTGGCCTCAACTACGATACTACTGCACTACTGAGCTTAGGTCCGCAGTCAGTGAGGCTATAGGCTCCAGGCACCTCCCGGTAGCTAGGAGCTGCAGTGAGGCACACATCTACACAAACATTTATTTGGAAGTTACTGTGTTTCCTCCTTTCTCTCTCTCTCTCTCTTTTTCACTCTTTTATCACATTAATTTTTACACCACTCCCCTCGCCCTGCCAACAGCCTCCTCTCTCATATCTCCATCGCTGCTCCTTCACCCCAACTCTCCATATTCCTCCCCTTGTGTCATGTACCCGCTGGCAGGTGATTACTCTCTCTGTCTTTCTGTCTCTCTTTAAACTAAGTCTAGGGTTCGTAAGGGATGTCAGATATGAACCTGAAACTACCTAGTGAAACTGTCAACAAGAACTGTTATCCTACCTCAGCTTAGTTGAAACCTGTTCCTCAGAGACACATATATTTAAGATGCTTATCTTAAGATACTAACAAGGTTAGGTAAGGTCGGTGTTTTCTATGAATCTTTTTAGGGGTATCTATTATGTTTAGTATATCACCTATGCACGTAGTTAATAAGTCAATATTGACTTTACGAATTTGCGAGAACGGGTTGATATTTCATGAGCTTGATATGCAGCATTAGAATAAACTATTCAATAACAACATTAGGGAATTGTCATATAAGGAAGAGGCTATGAGCCTGTAGCCAACTGTGTGCCAGAACCTTCATGTGATCAGTTCATCTCCCATGTATCAACCTGTTCAGCGAATAAATTCCAGATGCGAGTCCGACTCTCTCTCTCAATGGAAAAGAGAGAGAGAGAGAGAGAGAGAGAGAGAGAGAGAGAGAGAGAGAGAGAGAGAGAGAGAGAGAGAGAGAGAGAGAGAGAGAGAGAGAGAGAGAGAGAGAGAGAGAGAGAGAGAGAGAGAGAGAGAGAGGCTCCTGCAGTGATTAATCCACTCTCCTACAACAATGGCCAGGAAACACACAATCTCTTTAATACAACACGGCAATCAAGATATTTAGTTGGGGCAGAGAGAGAGAGAAAGAGAGACATACCTTGAGAGTAGTATCTGTGGGGGGCTTCGATGGGTTGATGGTTCCTGGCGCGACATGTCTATACAGTCTCTTCATTGCCTTGCTGAGTCCAAAGACCATAATATACATTGCACATTGCGCGTTATTCTTCATAGCAAAAAAGAGGAGCTAGGTAACGTTTTAAACCTGCCTTCTCGCGTTCAAGAAGTGGTTATAGCGTGTGCTTTATTTTCGTACTGTCATCGTACGTCTGGCAAGACTCGTCTCGTCTCGTCTTGTTCAAAATTCTTCAACCGTTAAAATGTTTCTTATAATTCAATCTTCACAGTTCTGTGTGTGTTTACTTTATTTACTATTTTATTTATTTTATTTATTTATTTTATTATTTATTTATTTACTGCTTACTATTATTTACTATTATTTATTTACTATTTAAATAAATTTAAAAAGATCTGTGACATGCAAACCTGTTAAATATTCTAATATTCACCGGAAGGTAGATACGCAAACTCCCAGAATGCTAGATACAACATACATGGGACTGTATGATACAACATACACTCACATACATGTGTATGTGACTGCATATACGGTCGTGTATGCAGCCCATGTCTGAAATACTCACTCGAAGGAAGAAATGAAAGACTCAAAGAGCTTGATCTCACTATGCTGGAGATCAGGAGGAACAGAGGGGACATGATAACAACATGTAAGATTATAAAGGGAACCGGCAAAGTGCACAAAGAACCAATTTTTCAAAATGGTTAACAGTTGAACTTTTAAAATTAGAAACGTAAATGATTCAAAGAGTCGGCAGAAAGTTTCCCCATAGCATAAGAGTTGCAAATAAATGGAACAGGTTAGAAGAAGGTGTTGCTGAAGCAGTATCTACACTCAGCTTCAAAAAGCAAATATGATAAAGCTCTGAGGCGGAAGAGTAATTCCATTAACTAATTATTAGCAGAAAAGTTGGGGGGCTTAGAAGCTAAATTTCGACCATGCAATGAACAAATCCACAATGTTGACCAGACCACACACTAGAAGTTGAAGGGACGACGACGTTTCGGTCCGTCCTGGACCATTCTCAAGTCGATTGAGTGTGGTCTGGTCAACCCTGGTTCTAGTGTGTGGTCTGGTCAACATACTTCAGCCACGTTATTGTGACTCATCGCCTGCAAATCCACAATGGCCGCGACGAGGATTCGAACCTACGTCTGAGAGGATCCCAGACGCGCCTTAATGGACGTGTAGTGAAGTAAGGGCGAAAAGGTAGAACAGCTTGTTGACAGAGCTCGGGTGCATGGGGGGAATTGTGTAAAAACCTGGTATATGTCTCGGAGAGACTACAGGATCCGTGGTAGGTCAAGTTGATTTCCCGCTTGCAATTATTTCATCATGTCGTAGCTCAGTCGATTAAGGCAGCGTCTGGGATCCTCTCGGACGTAGGTTCGAACCCTCGTCACGGCCCTTTGTGGGTTTGTTCATTTGATGCATCACGCTATTGTAATTTCCGTGTGTAGTGTAGTTCGACCAAGCAAGCACATGTAGATGATTACACACATAGTCTAAGCCAATGAACAAATCTAAGCAAATGATTTGTTCATTTGATGCATCACGTTATTGTGATCTCTGTGTGTGTTCTAAGCCAATGTTTGCCGGCGATATAAAATTGATGAGGTGACTAGAGGAGTATTGCCCAATGACTTTAATCAGAGCGAATGCATAGTGATGGGTTCTAGGAAGGCGTTGAGGAGGCCACAGAGACAGTACAAGATTCTTAAGCCACAAAATAACAAAAAGATATATGTGGATGCAGACATAATTACGTCACAAGAGGGACACACATTGACGCGACAGCAACAGTGGAGTGTGCAATGCTGGCCAAGGATGAAGAGGGATAGGACGAGCGGTGAAGAGTGGATACAAGTCTAGATGTAGTATTTGCTTGTGAGAAAGCACTTCTTCGCTGAAAGTGTTATTAATAAGTGCAATCTCATACGATGGAATGGAGTTGCGACTAAAATTCTGTGAATCGTCTCGAATAGATACAAGTTGCAAGTGGGTGGTGATCCATTGCAATGTCCGATTGAAAGACAAGGCCCAATAGATGAAGCTCGCCCTGCAAGACACAAAGCCCTTGAAGAGACACGAACTCGAGAGGAAATGGTATCAAAAGATTTTAAATCCTCTTGATAAAATATTTGACGGGCTCACCATAGCCCGTGTTACTTGGAACTTTTTGTTCCAGGTAGCGAATCTTTACCAGCAACAACAACATATTGATAAAATACAAATGATAGTGTTCAGTGTAAGGCAGGACAGAACATGGGGGTCCCGGTGGTTCAGTTGGGACTGTTCTCGACTCACAATCGGGAACTCCGGGTGGGACGGAATTACCTGGGCACGTTTCCTTTTATCTGATCCCTCTATTCACCTATGATAGCAAATAGGTACCCGGGAGTTAGTCAGCTGGCTTGGGTTGCATCCTAAGGAAGATAATCAGAAGCCTAGGAAATGTAGATGTTTATCTCTCAGAATGTTTGGTAATATGTTTATTGTTTGTGATGTGTGTCTATGTATGTATTAACACGATGTACTGAACGGGGTGAGAATAGCTTGAGCTACTTCATCCCTTTATGTGTATTTTACCTCAATAAACTTATTTCAATTTCAATTTCAATTTCAATCAGAAGCCCGACCTTGGCTGGACCTCGATTCAAGCCTAAAGTACATACATACATGCACACTCTGCCTGTCCCCGATAAAATGATTATTTAATTAAACATGACACAGAATGAGAGATAGTAGAAGCTAATGGAACAGAAAACAGGAGGGACGGGAATCCTAGACATACAACATAGACATAGGGAGCCGGTCGGCCGAGCGGACAGCACGCTGGACTTGTGATCCTGTGGTCCTGGGTTCGATCCCAGGCGCCGGCGAGAAACAATGGGCAGAGTTTCTTTCACCCTATGCCCCTGTTACCTAGCAGTAAAATAGGTACCTGGGGTGTTAGTCAGCTGTCACGGGCTGCTTCCTGGGGGTGGAGGCTTGGTAGAAGACCGGGCCGCGGGGACACTAAATAAGCCCCGAAATCATCTCAAGATAACCTCAAGATAACAGCGAGGAAATAGGGAGTCAAGAATTAGCGTTCAATCCCGCAGGTGAGGAGAATTCAGGTTCAATTCTCGTCAGGTGAGAAGGAGAATTTGAGGATTCTCCTCAAATTCAGGTGAGAAGAAGCAAAACACAGGCATATAAACGGTCGGAGAGAACACCACCTTTACGGGCTCACCATAGCCCGTGCTACATATCGTTCTGAGTAGCTAAATCTAAAACAACAACACCACTGCTTTATAAACGACCTGTTATCGGTCTGTTAATAAACGACCTGTTTATAAACAACCTTTATACGGTCGGATACAACACCAGGGCTTACGGGCTCACTATAGCCCGTGCTACATGGACATTTCGTTCTGAGTAGCTCAATCTAAAACAACACCTTCCCCCACCACTGCGGCCCGGGTAATGAAGACGGGCTGGGGAAACTGAACTCCGAAATTGGACAATGTTTTACCCAGATTGAGCTTGGGTGTGGGAACATAAACCTCGTCTCCTCCTCTGTGAATGGCGCGAGTGTGAAAAGAATTT
Organism: Procambarus clarkii; assembly: GCF_040958095.1. Classification (NCBI taxonomy): domain Eukaryota; kingdom Metazoa; phylum Arthropoda; class Malacostraca; order Decapoda; family Cambaridae; genus Procambarus; species Procambarus clarkii. The sequence goes on along the minus strand of NC_091188.1, from coordinate 6,435,513 downwards.
TATATAATACTCTCAACCTGCTCAACAGGTGGTGCATGGAGCTTAAGGTCTTTTACGCAAGCCGGCTATTGACGACTGTCTTGTGCACAGAACCCTCGTCATCAATTAGAAAGATATGAAAGACGAGGAGAAAAGTTAGCCGTAAATAGCATTTATAAAAATAAAGACTGATACCTTGCGGTGAAGGTTGTATTTTGAAACAAGGGCATAACACGCCATTTCTACAGACGGCTTTTGAAAGGTGTCAGGGGGAACTTTGGTGGTGGTCCTCTCTGTGTGGATGTGTGTGAAACATGTGAGAGAAAAGCATTCCTTTCTTGGACTATGCACATAGCGTTGCGTGACGAAGCTGCAGTGATAGTGCTGCGTGACGAAGCTGCAGTGATAGTGCTGCGTGACGAAGCTGCAGTGTTAGTGCTGCGTGACGAAGCTGCAGTGTTAGTGCTGCGTGACGAAGCTGCAGTGTTAGTGCTGTGTGATGAAGCTGCTGTGTGACGAAGCTGCAGTGTTAGTGCTGTGTGACGAAGCTGCAATGTTAGTGCTGTGTGACGAAGCTGCAATGTTAGTGCTGCGTGACGAAGCTGTAGTGTTAGTGCTGCGTGACGAAGCTGCAGTGTTAGTGCTGTGTGACGAAGCTGCTGTGTGACGAAGCTGCAGTGTTAGTGCTGTGTGACGAAGCTGCAGTGTTAGTGCTGCGTGACGAAGCTGCAGTGTTAGTGCTGCGTGACGAAGCTGCAGTGTTAGTGCTGCGTGACGAAGCTGCAGTGTTAGTGCTGCGTGACGAAGCTGCAGTGTTAGTGCTGCGTGACGAAGCTGCAGTGTTAGTGCTGCGTGACGAAGCTGCAGTGTTAGTGCTGCGTGACGAAGCTGCAGTGTTAGTGCTGCGTGACGAAGCTGCAGTGTTAGTGCTGCGTGACGAAGCTGCAGTGTTAGTGCTGCGTGACGAAGCTGCAGTGATACTGCTGCGTGACGAAGCTGCTGCGTGACGAAGCTGCAGTGTTAGTGCTGTGTGACGAAGCTGCAGTGTTAGTGCTGCGTGACGAAGCTGCAGTGATACTGCTGCGTGACGAAGCTGCTGTGTGACGAAGCTGCAGTGTTAGTGCTGCGTGACGAAGCTGCAGTGTTAGTGCTGCGTGACGAAGCTGCAGTGATAGTGCTGCGTGACGAAGCTGCAGTGTTAGTGCTGCGTGACGAAGCTGCAGTGTTAGTGCTGTGTGACGAAGCTGCAGTGTTAGTGCTGCGTGACGAAGCTGCAGTGTTAGTGCTGCGTGACGAAGCTGCAGTGTTAGTGCTGCGTGACGAAGCTGCAGTGTTAGTGCTGCGTGACGAAGCTGCAGTGTTAGTGCTGCGTGACGAAGCTGCAGTGTTAGTGCTGCGTGACGAAGCTGCAGTGTTAGTGCTGCGTGACGAAGCTGCAGTGTTAGTGCTGCGTGACGAAGCTGCAGTGTTAGTGCTGCGTGACGAAGCTGCAGTGTTAGTGCTGCGTGACGAAGCTGCAGTGTTAGTGCTGCGTGACGAAGCTGCAGTGTTAGTGCTGCGTGACGAAGCTGCAGTGTTAGTGCTGCGTGACGAAGCTGCAGTGTTAGTGCCAGAGCATCTCAACACTGTAGATTTGAGACAAATTTCCGGCAGTTTTATTCCTCAGGCGTGGATGTATAAAGTACTTTATTTAACACCCTTTAGTTAATTAGAAAACTTTATCCAATTGTCTCTGATTATTGAGAGCTTTATTCAATAGACCATGATGATTAGAGAGCTTTATTCAATGGACCCCGGATCATTAGAGAGCTTTATTCATTGGAACTTGATGAATAGAGTTTTGTTCAATGGACCTGGATGAATAGAGAGCTATATTCAACAGACGTGGATGGATAATCAAAGGCCTCAGTAATTTGACCTTTCCTTCTGAATGTAATCGTCAGGTAATGGTTTCAAATTAATTAAAATCAGCAAAGCCTTGAAGCGCTAGAGCTACAACAGACTGATATATGCAGATAATACAGTTTATGCTACGTTGTTTAAGGCTACACACAATCAAATCACATGAATGCGCTATAGCCAAAAGAAATCATTGAAGCCATGTGATGGAATCGACTCTGTAAACCCCCCCTCACCAAAGCTATCCTCAACAAGGTGTTTCTCTGAATCACTGAGAGTAATTTGTAACAAGCCCACCAGCCCGTGCTGACGCTGGTCGTCCAAGCTGTGGCCGTCTTCATCAACCAATCCTCGAGCCGTGCTCGATCATGTTCCGAACGTTCCCAAAGGCCCTTATATTAATTTTAGCAAACGATAACATAAAAATTTATTTTCTCAAATGTAAATAAATTTTGTTTTATATTATGGATTTATGACCGGATCTAGGTTAGGTTGAATGTTCTGCTTCCTTTGTAAAATATTTGTACACAGAGTAGGTGTCTGAAGCATTATGAGAGAGATGGTTCCAACATAGAATGTAAGTGAAGCACTTTTCGAGAAAAATCAAATGCCGTCAGTTGTGTACTGCAGCCCGTTCACCAAAATAAAATTCCAAAATCCTATAAAGCATAGCGATGCTTTTGTTATTTTCAAAATAGGGAGACAGAGTTTTTCTACGTTTGATAGACCAGAGTTAAAGCTTGCGTAAACACTGTATTCTGCGGTTACAGCGGCCAGACAGGCCACTTGTAACTTGACTCATCAGGCATATCTTCATCAGGTTCATTTACCTTCAAGCATTATCAGGCATTACCATCAGGTTCAAATGATCCATCATGTTCATTTACAAAACAGAATGAGACGGGTTCGTTTAGAAGACAGAGCACACCGAGTTTGTTGAGGTGAATTCATAGTTCTGAATAAAGGAATCGCATGTCCAATGAAGCTCACTCTTTTATGTAACAAAAAACATATTGATTAAGTCTCTATGACAGGGGAAGCTCTAATATTTTACCTCTACTGTCCAATGGAGCACAGTGCACGACTCGTAAAATATACATGTCCTCGATTTTTGCATTGAAAATTTACAAAACTTTGACATAATAAATCCCGTGGAATATATTTACTCTACAATAGAAGTGGTGCAGTACTCGGGATTATGACCAAACAACATGCGTTTTCCTCTGACGCAAGAAGAGCCGTTCAAGGTTTTAATTCTTTCGTCCAGCCATCCTTGGTGATATTTAGCGCCCTCTGATTATTATGCGCATTTGATGGTGCTACATAGCCTTCCCGGTTTGGTGCCTTCTTTTGATAATTACTTACTTACTCTTTCGTCCAGCTGCTGCCCCATGCTCTATTGAAGTTTGTCCCTACATTGCTCTGGGGGTTACTACTGTGGTGGTCTAGATAACCCTCCAGACTCCAGAGGTTGATGGGCCTTAAACCCATCAATAAATCAAACTCCAGTGGAATTACCCCAAAATCCAGTTTAGTTACCTCATACTCAACAACGCTCGTTTCCTGAGATAATGAGACTCATCTATGAAGAATGTCTGAGGGAATTGGACCTCACCGCACTGGAAGGAAGAAGGAACTGAGAAGACATGTTAGCGACACGCAAAATTCTAAGGGGACTGATCAAACTGACAGAGCAACACTGTTCAAAGTGAGGAATAGCATATGAGTACATAGATGGAAATGAATGGCCTTTATAAGTCAGAGATGTTTGAAAGAATTAAAGAAATCTTCAATACATACATACATATATATTTATACAGTATTGTCGAAATTTTCTGTAACTCAAAAAGTTCTTTCAAACATTTCTGTGACAATGTCCCAGCTCATATACACATAAAGGTGACTTAAGAGAAGTATATTTCAAACAAACATACAACACTAACTCCCTGCCTTCAGAGTTGCAGAACACTGGAATATATTGACATGTGATATCGAGGGGGGAAGAACTCGATACCAACCTTCCAAAAATGGCTGCATACGTATTAATAAACTATTCATGAAAATTTAAGCCGTAAATTAGAATTTACGACTCATGACTCAATGTGATGAGACGGTTGGAGCAGTGACCGCTGCAGCGCTGTTATTAGTAGTAATAACACAAGCTCATTATTCTGCCTTTCTTGTCAAATTTTCATGTTCGTCCTCACGGCGTCGTGTTCCTTTTTTAGTGTTTTTCAGATGATATCAATCTGGATTGTGGTGGATAGCCTATCGTCTTTCCTGGCAGATAACGTAAGTTTGAAAAAATGGTGTGTGTGTGTGTGTGTGTGTCTCTCTCTCTCTCTCTCTCTCTCTCTCTCTCTCTCTCTCTCTCTCTCTCTCTCTCTCTCTCTCTCTCTCTCTCTCTCTCTCTCTCTCTCTCTCTCTCTCTCTCTCTCTCTCTCTCTCTCTCTCTCTCTCTCTCTCACGTTGGCAATAAGATATTCAGTCTTTGAAGATCAAGGGTCGAGAGAGTCCAGCTCAAGGCACGGTCAGTAATAAGATTCATGACGAGGGTTGTTTGGACGAGGGGAGGTGTGTGTGTGTGTGTGTGTGTGTGTGCGTGCGTGTGTGTGTGTGTGTGTGTGTGTGTGTGTGTGTGCGTGTGCGTGCGCGCGCGCTTGTGAAGATGTGCTGACTGGGACGAGCCACGCTTCGAGCTCTGGTTTCGAAACGTTCATAAATTAATTCAGTGACTGAGTTCCAACTTCTTATCACAGTTACACACACACAAAAACATGTCTATTGACTTAGCTTCAACGACTTCGTTATCGAGTCTATTCTACTTATTAACGGCTCTAACTCAGAAAAAATTTATTTATGAAATGTCTGAAGGATTCGTGTGTCAAGCTCCCCCCATCCCTCCCTCCCTCTCTGTTCTTCCTTACTCTTCCAAGGCATTTCGTTTGGTGTCGGGAGAGTTCTTCACGAACAGTTTAGCTGTCTTCTTACTCTTGTATTTTTTTTTTTGTCAGATCACGTTTCTGTCAATGTCTTTCTGGCCTTTTTGTTTCCTTTCCTCTCCTACGGGAACTGGGGCCAGATTCACGAAAGCACTTACGCAAGCACTTACGAACCTATACATCGTTTCTCAATCTTTGGCGGCTTTGTTTACATTTATTAAACAGTTAATGAGCTCCGAGGCACCAGGAGGCTGTTTATTACAATAACAATAGTTGGTTGGACAGTTTTCATGCTTGTAAACTATTTAATAAATGTAACCAAAGCCGTCAAAGATTGAGGAAAGATGTACACGTTCGTAAGTGCTTGCGTAAGTGCTTTCGTGAATCTGGCCCCGTGTTTTCAGCGGCCCGCATGATAGAGGAAAGGGTTCCTAAAGGACGTATAATCGGCATAATTGTTGCTCCTACCAAGAATAAATTAGAAGATTCTGCTCACAATGCACTACAAGGATGAGATGACAGCCAACTAGCCTATGACGAACTTTCCCGACACTAAACGAAGCGCCTTGAGAGACAGCTGGGAATAGAAGAACGAAGATACAGCAGGAACGTGGAAGCTGGAGACACAAATTAGTCACAAAGGTATTAAAAAAAAAACTTTTTGGCGAAGTTTCCAAAATTCCGATAGTCTCGTATAGATAAATTTAAATTTCTGAATATTTACGCACTTTTTTCTTTTTCCTTTAAAAAGAACAGTGTCCAATATTCATATATTAAAAAAAACTACGAGCAAGTTTATAATCTCGAAAACTTTTGGCGATTTTTTTCCCCGGCTTCAAAACATCTTTTTTGCATTGGCTCAGCTTCGGCAATTTCTATTGCCACGCTTTAAGCATTGATCCTAAATGCCTTTACTTGCTCACAATAGCAAAAGCTTCAATCCTCCTCCCTTCGCCCACCACAGTGGTCAGACATGATCAGACAGGGAGACATGATCACTACCTACAAAATTCTCAGAGGAATTGACAGGGTAGATAAAGATAATCTGTTCAACACGAGTGATACTCGAACAAGGGGACAGAGGTGGAAACTGAGTACCCAAATGAGCGACAGGAACGTTAAAAAGAACTTTTCAGTATCAGAGTGGTTAACAAATGGAATGCATTAGGCAGTGATGTGGTGGAGGCTGACTCCATACACGGTTTCAAATGTAGATATGATAGAGCCCAGTAGGCTCAGGAATCTGTACACCAGTTGAGTGACAGTTGAGAGGCGGGACCAAAGAGCCAGAGGTCAACTCCCGCAAGCACAACTAGGTGAGTAAGGTATCAACTAATTAGTGTGATCTAGGATTAGTTCTAGTGTATAAAGCTTTACCTAAATCTTGGAAGATTTAGCCTTTTGACCCGTTAAAATTGCCTGAAAGTGAACAGGAAGCTGTAATGGCGTACTCTATCACAGTAGTCTACGTCCTCGGCTTTAAATCGAGGGACCCTTGCTATTCAATCCCCGGGCAAGACAGAAATGGTTTGGCACGATTCCTTTCACCTGATGCATCTGTTCGCCTAGCAGTTATAAAGATGGTCAAGAGTCGGGCAACTGTTGTTGGGTGCATCGTGAGGAAGGTCGGTATAAGGCAGTGTCTGGGATGCTCCCGGACGCAGGTTCGAATCCTCGTCACGGCCCTTGTGGATTTGTTCTTAAGGTCGGTATAGTTGGACGAGGGAGACCTCGATAAACCTAAGAAAAGCCTACCCGTCCCCGACAACGGGAATTGAATTTCCACCGAGTTTGAGGAACAGTTAAAGCTTTAAAGACTGTGTATAGTATTACGTATTTAACTGCCACTGCAGATCTCTTCTTGCAACACAACGTACATGGTGGTTACAAAGACCTCCATATGCAATGTTGCTCTTCACAACAGTTGTGTGCGAAAAATCCTTATGGTGTGCGAGAGCTGAAGAGCTGGAGATACGAGGAAAGGCTGAGGGAACTGGACCTTACCACATTGACGGAGAGGCGAGAGAGAGAGCAAGGGACATGATAACAAAGTACAAGATTGTTACTGGAATTTATAAAGTAGTCAAAGCAATATCATTCCGAGCTATGAAGGATGAGATATAACACACAAGAATAAAGTTCTATTCACAAATGAGTTACAGAGATGTCAGAAAGATCTTGTTCAGTGTTAGAGCCGTTTATAAGTGGAACAGGCTGGACCATTGACATAGATATTATATGCATTAGAAGACTAGTGAAACACCTCAAATGGAAAATGCTTACGACCAAGTTTCAATATGAGCTGCCCAAGGGAAAGTCTTGTCACAACTCCTGCAGATTTTTCAGACAAGATATCACTGATAACGCAAGACAGGGAGAAGCAGGGGCTAGCTATATCTTCAACATTTTCCATACATTGGGGCTACTACACAAACTTGAGGAACACGCTAAAGTAACATGTTATGTACAGAAAGATACAAGTCACTCTCATCGTACACAAGACGGTTTGCAAACGGATTTAAAAACCTTCTTTTATCAATCTAACCCAAATCGAACTAACCTAACCCAACCGAGGATATCATAGCCTAGCCTCTGATAATATAACCTAACCTAACGATATAAACAGATATGTCAATCGGAAAACGAGCTTCGTCGTAACGTCTAGGTACAGTTTGAGCATACCTCGTGATAAATTGGGAAGAAGAGTTTCTATCCAACAGGGACCATTCAATATCAAGACATTCTGTATTACATATATTGTAATAGGTTATTGTGCACTTAATCACAGAAGGTGATTGATGTGTTTCACAATGCTAATCATCATATATATAAATTTCGTCTGTCCTATATAGAGAAGATAAGAGAGTTGCTTTAGAACATAGTGGGTTATTGAGCAATTAACCACAGCAGGGGATTAAAGAGCATTTACAATCTCACGTTATAATTACATTACATATGCTACATAACTGGTGAATTACACAGTAAATTTGGTGTACAAGTCCAGTAAATCGTCAAGTGCCCGCACTCAGATAATGTTTACCGAGCTGTGACACAGAAACTCGCTTAGACCTGCCAGTTAGCGTTAATGACTAATTGTTGCTTTGACAGCATAATTAGGCAGAGATGTACAGGCCAGTCTGTTTCCAGAGCTATGACCTGCTGACTATTTGTAAATATGCTTACAAAAACAGCTGAACCCTATATAATGCTACGAGTGTTTTTTTTTAATATTTAGACATAGAAATGTGTACAACTGCTGATGCTATTTAGGTGACATACCATCATGATTTATATGCTAATATTCTCTCTCTTATGTATTTAATGAAAGGAAAGCTTGCAGAGGAACGTAGTAGAGAGCGTCAAGGGGATTCGAGGAGTTGGTTGCCATAATGCATGTGCAGTTGACAGTTCTATGGTTCTACTCTTTCTCCTGAGAAGCGTGTGAAGCCAGCAGAACGCGATGCGTTTAGTAAACACTTCCGATAGAAACCATCTATAAATTAGAATGTCTTGACTGTTTGTTCAAGGTTGGAGGCCAGACGCTTAAGGCTAGCCTCATCCAATTTTCCAGCAGTATAATATACATATATATATATATATATATATATATATATATATATATATATATATATATATATATATATATATATATATATATATATATATATATATATATATATATGTATGTATGTATGTATATTATATATATAGTATAGTATGTATGTATATTATATATTATATATATATTAAACAACAAGCGTGTATCATTGACATAGATATATGCATTAGGATACTGATGCTGACACAGTAATTGAACAATTATACTCTATAGAAAAACATTCTTCACTGATATCTGCAAAAATGTGAACGGATTATATATCTATTATACTTTTACTGTGCTAGGCAAATATTAAAGCAAATATGGCACTGTGTTAATGACAACACAGTGCCAGTTACATCCAAGGCTTGGAGGTGTTGGAGCCTCCCAGACCCGGCCACCAGCGATCTGAGCCGTGACCACCAGCGACTCACATTTCGAAAACAGAGAGAGCGAGAACAGTCAAAACAGAGCACGAGGAAATGGGTGAGAGAATTGGAGGGGGTGAGAGAGAGAACGAGAGGCTACCATCTCAAGCCCTGGCTACCAGCTACACATGGTTCGAAGGTAGTGAACAGAGAGGGAATAAGTGTAAAAGAGGGAAAGAGCAAGAATTATATATATATATATATATATATATATATATATATGTCGTACCTAATAGCCAGAACGCACTTCTCAGCCTACTATGCAAGGCCCGATTTGCCTAATAAGCCAAGTTTTCCTGAATTAATATATTTCCTCTAATTTTTTTCTTATGACATGATAAAGCTACCCATTTCATTATGTATGAGGTCAATTTTTTTTTATTGGAGTTAAAATTAACGTTGATATATGACCGAACCTAACCAACCCTACCTAACCTAACCTAACCTATCTTTATAGGTTAGGTTAGGTTAGATAGCCGAAAACGTTAGGTTAGGTTGGGTTAGGTAGGTTAGGTAGACGAAAAACCATTAATTCATGAAAACTTGACTTATTAGGCAAATTGGGCCTTGCATAGTAGGCTGAGAAGTGCGTTCTGGCTACTAGGTACGACATATATATATATATATATATATGTCGTACCTAGTAGCCAGAACGCACTTGTCAGCCTACTATGCAAGGCCCGATTTGCCTAATAAGCCAAGTTTTCATGAATTAATTGTTTTTCGACTACCTAACCTACCTAACCTAACCTAACCTAACTTTTTCGGCTACCTAACCTAACCTAACCTATAAAGATAGGTTAGGTTAGGTTAGGTAGGGTTGGTTAGGTTCGGTCATATATCTACGTTAATTTTAACTCCAATAAAAAAAAATTTACCTCATACATAATGAAATGGGTAGCTTTATCATTTCATAAGAAAAAAATTAGAGAAAATATATTAATTCATGAAAACTTGGCTTATTAGGCAAATCGGGCCTTGCATAGTAGGCCAAAAAGTGAGTTCTGGCTACTAGGTACGACATATATATATATATATATATATATATATATATATATATATATATATATATATATATATATATGTGTGTGTAATATGCGAACAAGCCTGAATGGTCCCCAGGACTATATGCAACTGAAAACTGTTGGGCGAGCGGTTAAGGGATCCTGTACGCCAGCAGAGTGCTCCTGGCAGTGTGGGTTCGAGTCACTTATGGGGTGGGTGTGAGTTTTCAGTTTTATATATATATATATATATATATATATATATATACATATATATATATATATATATATATATATATATATATATATATATATATATATATATATATATTAGAGTGAGACAGAAAGAGCTAGAGAGTATGTGTGTGAGGGAGACAGAGAGAAAGATACTGTAGAACGAAGGGTAGAAAAAAGTGAGAGAATGAAAGGTATAATCAGGCACCGCCAATTATTTATTATAGCATTAATATAGGAAAGGATGGTAGAGTGAGTTACAGGCTCACTATACCCCCGTGATACATGGACATTTCGTTCTGAGTAGTTACATTTAAAACAACAACAACAGGTAGAGTGAGGTCATTTTGACACTGTCAACACCAGAAGCCGGAAAAGAGCTTCCCTCTCTCTCCTTTGTGTGTCACTAAGGAGTGTGTTATTGTTAATTCAGCGAGGTAAGTGCCAGCGATCCCTGAGGGAGAGCAGATGACTCCGTGAATTAATCAGGAAGCCTCGCCCTTGTGACTATGCGACACACATTGTAATAGAAGCATGCTCATTATGCATGAGCACTTCTCTTAATGATATGAAGTTTTGGTGCGCCATTATTTCATTAATTTTGCTAACATCTGTAGAGAATAAGTCACAACACCGTGAATGAAAACAAATGAGCCAACCCACACATATGAAAGAGACGACGTTTCAGCCCGTCTTGGCCTTTTAACAATTCGAAGCCGAAGCCTACAGGGAAGAAAGCCATTATAAAGCTAGAGAGTAAGTGAGGTGAGATGTACGTGGAAAATTTAAACATCAAAAATGGAGCTAAAGGCAGCTTCTTGAACGAAAGGAGAAAATACACAAAGTAAGAAGAAAAGAGATTGAGAGTAAATGCGAAAGTAAACAATGTGAAGGAGAGACAGAAAGAGCCAAATCCGAGATATGAATAGGGACAGAACAGGCAGGAGAGCTCAGAAGAGCGGACAGCTGAGTGATATCACTCTTGCTGAGTGATCTGAACAGTTAACTATGAGCTGAGAAAGTCAAGAGTCAACAGCAACAAAGCCAGGACTAAGGTTCATTCTGACCATATTGTACATGACAGCCTATTAAACAAGATGACGTCAGTGAAGCGTAGCGACAGAAAAGATCGTTTTAGAAAACCAAGCTCTATGGTGAATAAAGAGTCTCTAACATGACTAACATAACATAACTCTTTCTGCCCGAAACGCTGCGCGTACTAGTGGCTTTACAAGATTGTAATTACCATATTATGTATCCTCACAATCCCAATGTACCTTCTTGTATATATATAAATAAATAAATAAATGAGAGAAGAGAGTATTGTTCACGTCTGCAAGTTTAACACTTGTTTGTATTCCTTTAGCCTGTCATTAAGAGTGCCCACAGATACACAAAGTGTTGATTGAAGAAAAGAGGAACGTTGGTACTGTTCTCTCTTGTGATATGTGTGGTTTAGACTATTTGCTATCAGTCTAAATTAGGCTAATCTATATAGTTAGTTTTGCTTCTTTCATTACATTCTCATAAAACCCAACTATTTAATCAATCTTCCTTCAATATTTGTTTTAAATTGACATTAAGAGCCGAAATGTTTTCGTATTAATTCAATAAATTGTTAAATCGTTTATTGCTTAATTTGTGGACATTTATGTTTGATAAATAACTGCTGGAATTAATATGTAACATACACGTTGATTTTAACTAAACAAAAGACAATTAGTGCGGGTAATTATTAATACCTCCACTAATTCGCGAATAAACTTGAAAGATTTAAAAATTTAGATAACAGATAGCATTTAATGAATGCTATAGCTTTGCTTCTGTGTTATCCATCTCTGGTTAAACGCTATCAGTTTCCTTAATAAAATATTATCTCCTAATTAAAATGTGTTTACAAGAGCGGACTCTTCGTTTCGTAGAGTCACAGTGTGTTATGTCACAGCTCTCTTGGCCGTCATGTCCTACACCAGGCGTCGTCACGCTGCGTGACCGTGTTACTCGTTGTACACGCATAATATGACACCATGGTCTTCGTGTTCTGCTCCGATAACGTGCTCTATTCAAGCATCATTTTGCCTCCTCATCTGCATATCGCGAAAGTGTAGGTGGGATTCTGTCAACGAGGAGGATTATGCTGGACGATGTTTGGAGCATGATGTGGACGATGTTTGAAACATTTTGTGGATGATGGTTGTTGCATGATGTGGATGGTGTTTGTTAGATGATGTGGACGATGTTTGGAACATAATATGGATGTTTGCTGCATAATTTTGAACGATGTTTGGACAATAATGTAGACGGTGATTGGAATAGGATATAAACAACGTTTGGGAAATAACGTTGACTAAAACATTCACACACTGTTCACTAAAACATTCACACACTGTTCACTAAAACATTCACACACTGTTCACTAAAACATTCACACACTGTTCACTAAAACATTCACACACTGTTCACTAAAACATTCACACACTGTTCACTAAAACATTCACACACTGTTCACTAAAACATTCACACACTGTTCACTAAAACATTCACACACTATTCACTAAAACATTCACACACTGTACATTAATACAATCACCTCACGTCACACATGTGGCTTTGAGGTGTACAACTCTCCACAACTCACGAACTTAATCGAATCATTGAAAACTCATCGTTTTTTTTTGTGCTCCATCTACAACCTCAAATGAAGCTATTACAACCCCTAAAACAGATCCGCAGACTTGGTACAAGCAGACTTAATGTTTCAGAGGCGAGGGATGAGGCTTGTCTGAATGTGGTTAACCATTGTCACCATTGTATATTACAAAATGCAACAAGAATATTTACCAATTTAACTGCAGTTGTCAATCATCCCATGAAATTTATTATTTAAGTTAAAAATGTATGATATTTACATCAGCTAGTTTATAACTTCCAATTTGGCACCCCCAAAAAATCCTCAATGTGCAATCGATTAACTATATTTCGTTCATATCTACAATGTACACAACAAAAAGCGTCAGCAAACATTTTCTCCAAGATTTCCAGAAATAATAGAGTATGAAACCCGATTAAATCAACATTGCGTTTTGCAAGGTAAAGAAACTTACGCGTCTTAATGCAAGTGTGTGTGAAATTATTAAAATAGTGACAATATTGATTAAACAAGTATTCTCGTGTTCTCAAGCCAAATGTTACAAGCAGGAATGATTTTAATATTACAGGCAAACGATTGAATTCCATATAAGCAATATTGTTTTTCTTTTAATCGAATGGTCAATTTGTTGGACCATGTACCAGAAGAAACAGAGATTAAAGCCATAATAAACTTACACAAAAAGAAGTTGGACTAAATTTAATTCTTCATACCTACGACTTTCAGTGTTTGGGCTGCCATAAGTCTTCCATTACACAAAACGCCTCGTTTGGACTCAATGGCCTGCTGCTGTTTGAATTTATGGTGTATTACGTCCCACCATTATGTACCTGCTGTCCTAACTTGGATGGTGTGTGTGTTCCTCCTTTTATGTTAGGCTGTAGGTTTCATGTAATACATGCCTGCATATTGCGTCCCTGTCTGCATGTTTTGCGTCCCTGTCTGTATGTTTTACCTCGCCTGTGCATTATGTGTCCCTGCCTGCATGATGAATCCAGACCTGAATGTTGGAGATTTACTTGCATGATGTATCCCTGCCTGCATGATGTCTTCCCTGCCTGCATGTTATGTCTTTTTCCTAGATGTTCTTGTCTCCCACCTTGCATATTGTGTTCATTGTGTTCCTGATGGCTTAGTATAAATACTACGTTGCATTTCGGTTCCCCGTTTGCATAGTATTTAGCTATATGCAAGTCTTTTTTTATTAATTGGGTCACAGCCTTTGAGAGTTCACCGGCAGGTAGGACGCTCTCCAAGTCCTCCTACTGGCTGTCTGGCTATTCACCACTGGCTTTACTACCAAGCCCAGCTTCCTTCTCATATTATTTGACTACACCTGTTGCATTGCCATATTAATGTGCAGCACCGGGTGATGGGCAGCTATTACATACGTTGATGCAATATTGATCGACTGTGGAAGATGTTTTGATACATTCTGGGCTCGTGAAGTCGATTAAGAAGTGTAGTTGTGTAGAGAGCTTTGTCTGCTCTCAGGACAACTGCTTCCATTTATTGTTATATTTACGTTTTCGAGGAACGTTTGAAAACCGGAACGATAACGTTTTCAATCCGTCTTCGGTGTGCAGGAAGCAGACGTAGCTTGAGTCTGGGGAAGACTCTGCTCTTGACACACGACCAGCGCGTGTCGTAGTCGCCTCTGACACGACCCCCGCGTGTCGTAGTCGCCTCTGGCACGACCCGCGTGTGTCGTGGTCGCCTCTGACACGACCCGCGTGTGTCATAATCGCCTCTGTGCTTCACAAAGTTGTTCTTCTCTAAGAAACAATGTATAAAATACTTTAATATGTTTTTAACTGCTTCAGAGATTTCCTTTGATTATACACATCAGGTAAGAGTCATGATTTGTAAATTGAATGGTTCGTGGCTCATGGTGTGGCTCACGGTGTGGCTCACGGTGTGGCTCACGGTGTGGCTCACGGTGTGGCTTACGGTGAGGCTCACGGTGTGGCTCATGGTGTGGCTCACGGTGTGGCTCATGGTGTGGCTCACGGTGTGGCTCATGGTGTGGCTCAGGGTGTGGCTCACGGTGAGGCTCACGGTGTGGCTCATGGTGTGGCTCACGGTGTGGCTCGTTAGGTAAGGTCGTGATTTAAACGTATCTCGCCCGTGAAATTACTCTGATCAAAATAATCATCTTATGAGATTACTGCATCAGTGTGTGATGTGAGGGAGGGAGAGAGGGAGTGAGGGAAGGAGAGAGGGAGTGAGAGAGAGGGAGACAAAGAGGGAGGGAGGTAAATGGTGAGAAAAGTAGAAGGAAAAAGAACAGGACAAGGAGGCAAGGGAGGCAGGAAAGTGAAGTGAGATAGTAAGAGAGAGAAAGAGAGATTTAGAAGGAAAAGGCGAGTGAGGAAGAGAAGGTAGGGAGGAAGAGGCAAAACGAGAGGGAAAGCGAATGAGAAAGGAAATAAAATAAGGAGGAATAGATATGAAGAATGGGAGAGAAGTTGAAGAGAAGACAAAGTGAGAGAGAAAATGATGGTAAGATTGAAATGGGCGATACCGGAATGTGAGAGAGTGGGGAGAGTGAGAGAGAGAGAGAGAGAGAGAGAGAGAGAGAGAGAGAGAGAGAGAGAGAGAGAGAGAGAGAGAGAGAGAGAGAGAGAGAGAGAGAGAGAGAGAGAGATAGAGAGAGGAGACGGAGAGACGGAAGGAGGAGACAGAGAAGAGGGGATGAGGAGAAAGAAACATGCCAGACTTTAGGGAACTAAGAAACTCTCTCTCTCTCTCTCTCTCTCTCTCTCTCTCTCTCTCTCTCTCTCTCTCTCTCTCTCTCTCTCTCTCTCTCTCTCTCTCTCCCCTCTTCTCCACAGCCAAGCGACAAAAAATAAGGGAACAATTAGAGGTGCACAGATAAGCACCAAGGCTCGTTTAAGAGCTGAAGGGACTGTGAGGGAGAGAGGAAGGTTTGGTCACTTGACCTGGTAACACTGCAGGGAGGAAGGAACTAACCCTAGAGGAAGAGAAAACACAAATACTGGACTAAGGAAAAAAGTAGCACTGTAAGAAGGATAAAAGTAACACTGGAAGAAGGGAAAAAGTAACACTGGAAGAAGGGAAAAAAGTAACACTGGAAGAAGGGAAAAAAGTAACACTGGAAGAAGGGAAAAAAGTAACACTGGTAAGGAAAATAGTAAACCAGCAGGAAATATCAGTGGACGTTAAACACATTGTAAGAGAAACAGACAAGCTAGAGTCAACGGGCGGAACAACAGACTATGGAAATACAGACAAAAGCAAGAAATACAAAAAAAATTCAATAATATAAAAGAACGTTTCAGTTTATAACAAGAAAATAAGAGGACTCGGCCAGAAGAAGTTCTTCACAAATGTACAAACAAGAATGAAAATTAAAGAACAAAGTCGTTGCAATCAATTACGAATAGTTCGAAAATTTGGGCCTTGAAGCTGAAGCTCGACCCTGCTAGCATATGCAAATGCATCTAAGTGAGGCTTCATGTAAAAACCAAACAAAAATATAGAAATCTTCGAATGTTTGTGAGCGAGTAAATGCATAGTGCAAGTCAGCACAGGACGTATCCCGAATTCCGACAATGGCACTCCACGATCTGCACTGACAAAATTTACATGGCTATGAATGTCCTGGATATTGTGCAAAATGTTGAGCTGCAGGTGGCCGCTATTGAGCGTTTCTTGTGTATTGTGGGCGCCACGAGGCTTCTTTGTGGAACTTTTGGCCACTTCTGAGCTGGTCTCGTTGACTGCGGCCACTATATTGTTTGGGTTTCTTGGATAATATGGCCACTACTTTGTTTGTTTTATGGACGGAAACATTTCCGAGGCGCGTCTTGTGGAGTGCAGCCATGACCAGGCATGGGAGTAACGAGAGCACATGCATGGAGGATGGCGGCAGAGATATTGTGAAGTACTTGACTCCATATCTCAATCCTAAACTCTTGTGTTAGCCGCTTCACAACGCTACTAATCTGCAAAGAAAGTGGGTCAGCTTCTCCTTGCTGGCTGGTAGGACACTGGACATCGCTTGTGTTTTTTGACCGGGTGTCCTGCTACCATGTCGGAGAGTTATGTCCAACCGTCCGCACCACTCTTGACCTCGTCTGTGCTCAGAGACGGACGCGTCTCTCAAGCGTTCAAGTCGATTCTATCACTGGCAAATCAACCATGCAGCCCCCATGGCGCAGTGGTAAAACGCTCGCCTGGCGCTTCGCGAGCGCTTTGGCCTGGGGTTCGTATCTTGGTCGGGGAGCATTGACCGTGTGCCAGTCCTTAACTGTAGCCTCTGTTCACCCATCAGTGGTATCTGTTTGTTAAACGATTTGTCGGGTCGTATTCCAAGGAAAATTAGGATTAAGAAACTGCCCGAAACGCTATATGTTCTTATGGCTTTACAACACTGTAAGAACTCTTATATATATAAATATAAAAAATATAAAATAAATGAAAAGCAGTTGTCAATTGTATTATTGTAACCTCAGTGACAGTCGTGAATAGAAGATGACACATAACTTTTTTCCCCAGGGAAATTCCTGCGCGGGCCCTAAGCCTCTGGCTGGCCCACTAAGTGTTGCTTGTTTCTGTTATACTTAGGCGGAGTGTGAGAATTTATGACTCGTATGGTCGCTTCTTATTGGATTTGTAACTGTGCTCCTGTTGAAATAACATCAATGACAGTCGTAAATGATACAGTGAAATGCTTCTATGGCCATAGCATCAGTAGCAATCGTAGATGGCAAAGTGACATGCTCATGTAGCCATAACATCAATGACGGTCATAAATGGCAAGATGACATGCTTCCTGTTCGTTGACATATCACTGTTCGTTGATATATCACTTTAATGGGATTTCTCTTTGTATTGAAGGATCAGAGGTTGAACTACTGGTTGACAGAAGTCCGAGTGCATGGGGGGAATTGTGTGTGAAACTCCGGTTAGGCTTCAGTGGAAGCCTCGGGACCCTTGTGGGTGCAGTAATACACCCCAGGTTGCAAATTTTTCTTTTACCATATCGCGCTACAGTCGATTAGAGCGCGCCTGGAAGCAAACACCCAGTGCATAGGCTCGAACCCCCATCAAGGCTCCTGTGGATTTGTTTGCTTCTGTTGTTGATCTTTACATCCCAATACGTCTCACAAGTTTCGTTCGTCTTAAGAGTACCGTCTCAGTTTGGCAATGACCAAATCACCCGTCACCCCCAACACGGCGGGTGTTGAAGTACGCTACTCGGCAAGCAAGGCATGCTCTAGTAATGTTAAATTAACGCTGAATTGACGTTTTCAACGTAGATTCATTGTTACATCCAATTAATTTTCCTACATTTGCCCGGGGAGCCTATTAAAATATTTAGGCTGTTAGCGCTAACTGCAGACTGGTTCACCGTGGTCCCGTCTGTTCTTAAAAGATATTTATCTTATTACTAACTTGTGGCTTAACTCGATAATAGGCATGTTCTTAGAGAAAAAAATCTAGACATGGGGTCGATGGATTGCTCCAAGCGTTGGTTACACATAGATTTGGTAAGTTTGGGTGGATAGAGATAGGAACTGTCAGGTATAGAAAATGCGTTTCCGCATTTTCCTTTACCCTTCTTTTATGTTGATACATTCTTCGGTTGGAAGTATGTGTGGAAGGTAAGAGGCAATTGTAGTACAGTATATTAAGGAAAATATGATAATTATACACTGACTTTAGAGCTGAACACGGACTTTCTAATTTCGACTATTCCGTTAATTATTAGCGTACTTCCCGGAAAGTCGCTACCAAATCTACGCAGTAAATTACAGTAAGTATTCTTGATAGTTTAGAAAATTAGTTTTCACAAAAATTGATTTAATTTTTCATACAACAAGTTATAAAATATATAGTAAATGTATAGTGTTTGCCTGTGATACATTATGATGTCGGTTAAATGTAAAGTTTTGGCTCCTTGCGAAACTATGCAAATATTATTTACGTACAACAGCAAGATAATTTGTCATAGAATGCACTCCAGGGGGATCTTCAATGATTCAGTTTCGAACATTTAAGATCGCATTATTGAACGTATTAAAGTGGTTTTTATTTAAGTAAAACATCGAAATACAATTTAATGCCTTAACGTACTAAGCTGGCTGGCAGAACTGTATGGTTGACACGGATACACTTCTCAGATCTAGAAAGCAATTAAAATTTCGTTGTTGTAAAGACCCATTAAAATATTCATGTGGAATTTCAGTATTACTGTTTCTGCGTTCCTTCCTTATCGTAAACACGATTGGTCATGAGACTTTAACCCATTGGTATCTGTGTGCTCAACAAGTCATTTGGTATCTGTGTGCTCAACAAGTCATTTGGTATCTGTGTGCTCAACAAGTCATTGGTATCTGTGTGCTCAACAAGTCATTGGTATCTGTGTGCTCAACATGCCTTTCGTACAAAATATACCTAACATATTTTTCTCATTGAAGACAAGGTTGACAAAATTAACAAACATGGTGTTTCTTCTAGTCCATTTCATTAATGGCAAGAACATTCATTGAATTTATGTGAAAGCTGATAAGATTTTCCGAGATGAATCGTATCAAGTTCATTCATTCTAGATGGCATATAGCCAGCCTCTCCTCCGGCTGCCAGCTCCTTACGACATTCTCAATTTCTCAGAAGACGTTCCACGTCAAGTATAATTAAGATCGGGTCAGGGGCCTTGGGGAAGTTAACTCGCTTTAGGCGTCAAACTCATAACCCAACCCACACACGTGAAATGAAGGCGTCACTTTCATTTCATATGTGTGTGGCTTCGATTATTTCTTTAAAAGCGACGTTATTGTACCTTATGGAGGCATCAAACTCATCTTTATCTTGTATTTTGTTCATGTCATGGTGTATTTAGAGAGAGAATTGGAGTCGGATATTAATACTGTCAATAGTTTCATGGTGTGCATAGAGAAGGAATAGAGAAGAGGCTACGAACAATTGAAATTGTTAAGATTCGAATAAATCCGCACGAAATTGAATGCTATGTGCAGCATCAAATAATAATAGTGAACAGCAGATAGATCTTCAGTTAAAGATTTACAAATATATATACAAATTTAAATATATATATATATATATATATATATATATATATATATATATATATATATATATATATATATATATATATATATATATATATAAAGGGTGAAGCTCTAGTTATTATATAATGAAGACCAGGGTGTTACAAAAGTCTGTGATTTTATTTTGAAATGTTTGGGGCATTGTGTTCAGCTAATTTTACTTTCTTTCTAAGCAGGCGGGAACAGACACAGGCGGGAACAGACACAGGCGGGTACAGACACAGGCGGGTACAGACACAGGTGGGTACGGACATAGGTGGGTACAGACACAGGTGGGAACAGACACAGGTGGGAACAGACACAGGTGGGAACAGACACAGGTGGGTACAGCAACAGGTGGGTACGGACACAGACGACTTCCAGTTAGCAGGCTGAGAAGTGTCCCCTTACCCTTACCTCATGGTAAGCCTTACCCACTAGTTTTCCCCTGAAATTCAACCCGCCAATTGGTAAACAACTAAGTACCCAATTACTGCTGGGCGAACAGTTCAGCTTGCACTTGAACGTCACGATAATGCTCTTAATTACACAATAGAGGTAAGTTTGTCTCAAGGCTTGTTTGATATGTGTGTTGCTTTCATGGGAGAGATGAGCAAATTTTAAGAAAAGTATACTAAGTGCTTCCAAGAATGTGTGTGTGCAGCCGAGGGAGGATTTGGCGAGTGTTCGAGAGGATTTCCCAGAGGTGAGGCACTCAGCAGACACAGTTAGACTGTTGGAAAGCTATGCGCAGAGCTGGGGAAAGGCAATATGAAGAAAGTTACTGATGCTGCGGGTGTAGAAGTAAACTCTTTTACTGTGATTTCAGAGGAGTGCAGTGAGGACGGGATGACAAAAGTAGGACAGGAAAGGAAAAGGATAAAACAAGATTGGAGCATCTTTATAGCTGGGGGACTGGCAGGTTTGGAATGTAGATAGAACGTTATATACTAAGGATAGAAAACGAAGGAAGGAAGTGTTCGTCATGGGAGACTGAATCCAGGACAGTGATAGCAATATGGAGAACATATAATGGCTGCAGATAGAAATAAATCCATAGATTTGCATGTTAGTAGTGCCAATGAAATTGGGAAATGTAGGAGCTCTTTAAGCGTTGCAAGCCAAATTTTGAGCAGTAACTCATTAATTTTTAATAAGGGAAAGATTTAATCTGAGTTGGTATTGAGCCTAGACGAGAAGACGTAAATTAACGATTTTCCGGAGCAATTGGTAATTGCCAATTAAGGCAATTGAAGTAAACCAGTAAGGCAAATTACATGAATCTAACATAATTCATTACTGGGACTGGGTGCATTCATCTAGAGCTGAGGTGGAAATATCAACAGGTCCAGTGAGAAGGCAATGTATAGTTTTGTTAGAAACTGTTAGACGATTGTGGTCTGGGTGTAGGGAGAGTTAAAATGTTGAAATGTATACCTGATAATCGAGCTAGGAGTGTACAGGAACTCCTCCACCACCATCACACCTGCCTCCATCACCACCACACCCACCACCACAATACCTACCATCATCACCACTACACCTACCACCACCACCACACCTACCGCCACCACAAACACCAGCCACACTACATAATTACCAACAGCCAACACTCGCAAATTAACTTCCCTGAGGTTAGGTCTGAAAGATTATTAGTGTGTAAGTGTAGCTCAAAGACCCTGGTCACGTGTCAAAGATCTGTTTGTGTGTGTGTCTCTCCCTCTCTCTCTCTCACACACACACACACACACACACACACACACACACACACACACACACACACACACACACACACACACACACACACACACACACACACACACACAGTAGTCTTCCAAACAGTGACTTGTACAGGACCAAGACAACTAGGCTACGACTGGAAGCATGGTAACAAATTATTATCACATCCGACCATAGCGTGGCTATGAAAACGAGTGAATAACGCAGGCTTGAGAGACAATCATTAGTGTACTAATATAACCATCAGATTGTCTTCCTTTTCTCTCCACTCTCTCTACCTTCCGTTGTCTCTTCTCTCTGCTCCTCTACCTGCATCTGCTCTCCTCGTCTGCTGAGTCTTCTAAGCCGTAATAAGCAGCCTTAATCCCGCCGCCAGACTGTTGAGAAGCTCCTGTTTCTGTGTCGAGTGGTGAGGTGAAGCCTCCGTGTGGCGGAAGCCTCCAGGTTTCACTTCCGCTTCGCTCTTGGGATAGAGTTGTTGGTCTATGGAACAAATTACCGGGTAAAGGGGGTAGAAATAGCCTAAGCAGGCGATGAGTCACAATAACGTGGCTAAAGTAATTTGACCAGACCACACACTTGAAGGTGAAGGGACGACGACATTTCGGTCCGTCCTGGACCATTCTCAAGTCGATTGTGAAATAGCCTAAGCTACTCTATCCCTTTGAGATGTATTTTTTCTTGTCTCAATAAACATACTTGAACTTGAACTTGAACCGGGTAACGTAAGAGACGTGATTCATTGATTTAAGAGGTGGCACGGGCATGAATAGCACGTAAATAAGAGACGTGTGGTAGCTGGATTGTTTCAAGCGTAGGTTAGACGTATAGACGAATGAAAATACCAGCTGCCAAGTTCCAGTCGGGTAAGGCCACGACGGGCTCTCCATAGCCCGTGCTGCTTGGAACTTTTTATTCTGAGGAGCTGAATCTAAAACAACAACAACAACCAGCGGCCTCGCATAGGCCAGTAGGCCTTCTGCAGTCAGCCATAAGCTAATGTCCAGCTGAAGTACACCTTATGCTTCTCTACCCCTATGCAGGCGATGAGTCACAATAACCTGGCTAAAGTACGTTATTGTGCTCACAATCGACTTGAGAATGGTCCAGGACGCACCGAAACGTCGTCGTCCCTTCACCTTCTAGTGTGTGGTCTGGTCAACTTCTCTACCCTCTTGCAAGGACGTAAAACAAAATACATTTTATCTAAAAATTTAGCTTTACTATAAAACAGGTAGTTGGAAGAAGACTCGGCAGAGGAGTTATAGCAATAATAATATCCATTTTCTCTGTCTTCCTGAAGGACTTTCATCCCCAACTTAAACTTTGGTCATTTAAAACACTTAACTCTCGCGGGCTCCGGAGCCCGGGGTGCGAACCCGCCTCATTAGTGACTGTCTGGCGGCCGCAGCTCCTCCTGACTCCTCCTGATGGAGGGCATTTGGTAGTGTTGCTCCCAGACAACCTAACTCTGAATGTTTTACCTCTCACTCGTCAAACCACTTGGAGGGGACGGTAGAGCGACGGTCTCGCTTCATGCAGGGCGGCGATCAATCCCCCGACCGTCCACCAAGTGGTTGGGGACCGTTCCTTCCACCCCCCGTCCCGTCCCAAATCCTTATCCTGACTCCTTCCAAGTGCTATATAGTCGTAATGGCTTGGCGCTTTCCCCATATAATTCCCTCCCTCCCACCCTATTCCAGGCTCTCTGCTGGTTCAGCCATCTGTGTGTGTGTGTACTGATCTAGTTGTGCTTGCGGGGGTTGAGTTTTGGTTCTTTGGTCCCGCCTTTCAACCGTCAATCAATGTGTGCGATTGTATGTGTGTGTATTTACTATTTGTATCTGCATAATCGAGCTATTAGCTCTTAGAACCCACCTTTCTAACCAATTTATTTTTCCTCTATTATGTCTACTACATATCATCTTACTACTACTACTACTTACTACTAGTGCGACTACTCTTACACACACACACACACACACACACACACACACACACACACACACACACACACACACACACACACACACACACACACACACACACAGGAAGCAGCCCATAGCAACTGTTAACTCCCAGGTACCTATTTACTGCTAGGTGAACAGTTGCCTCAGGGAGAAAGAAAATCTGCCCATTTGTTTCTGCCTCTGCCGGGAATCGAACCCGGGCCCTTAGGACTACGACCCCAGAGCGTTATCCATTCAGTCGCGAAGCCCACGATGTGCGTGTACTCACCTAGTTGTACTCACCTAGTTGTGTTTGCGGGGGTTGAGCTCTGGCTCTTTGGTCCCGCCTCTCAACCGTCAATCAACTGATGTACAGATTTCTAAGCCTATTGGGCTCTATCATATCTGCATTTGGAACTGTGTATGGAGTCAGCCTCCACCACATCACTGCCTAATGCATTCCATCTGTTAGCTACTCTGACACTGAAAACATTCCTTTTAACGTTCCTGTGGCTCATTTGGGTACTCAGTTTCCACCTGTGTCCCCTTGTTCGCGTCCCACCAGTGTTAAACAGTTTATCTTTATCTACCCTGTCACCCTGTGTGTGTGTGTGTGTGTGTGTGTGTGTGTGTGTGTGTGTGTGTGTGTGTGTGTGTGTGTGTGTGTGTGTGTGTGTGTGTGTGTGTGTGGAAGAGACAATGGCTGGTTAGTAGTGTTAAGAAAGAGCAGCTGATTTTGTTTCAGTCTGGTTCTTTCCTTTCCTTAATTTCCCTTATGGTTCATATACATTTTTTCTCATTATCTAAATTTCCTCTCCTGTTTTGTCTCCCCCTTCCATCTGCCACTTTCTATCTTACTTTTTTCCTCTACTCTTACTTTCTTCCTCACTTCGCCTCTTCTTACTCCTTTCGTCCCGCCAAACATATCACTGATATACATCTCGGGTGTCTTTATCAAGTGAAAATCTTAAACGAAGAAATCATAGTAAAAAAAAAGTTCGAAAACAGGCAACAGGAAATTAGAATTTCCTAATCAGAAGAGTCATAGTAAGTATTAATCTCTACTACTCCTTTACCTGTACACCAGTACTTATAAAGCTGTTCTTCAGCTTGATCTAATTCTTCCTACGCACCAAGTACATTCTGACCACTTGCAGGCACTCTGCTATATAGAATGGACCCAAAGAATTCAGTAAAAAAAAATCGACACAGATAGCAAAGTTATTTCCCATGATTAGACCTTCCTTATAAAGGAAGATTAAGATAACTTTATTTACATTCTCTAAAAAATGATAATCCAAGATTAAGGGGAGACATGATTGTAGTTTACAAATTAAAGAATTTATGTAACAAAGGGGTTCTAAATATATCAACATATCAACAAATGAGGTTCTAAAGATACCAACACAAAATAAAATGCGAAGCAAAGGGATATATATTGGATATGTTTTCACCCATGCCAGGAAAGACATTGGTCAAAACTGTGGTTGGAGATATGTTTGTGGATGTGTGAAACAGATCCCCAGGGAACATAACACACACATTAGATGGCTGGATTGTTTCAAGCGTAGGTTAGACATATAATATATATATACAGTGTGAATGAGTACGATTATGTATAAATACAAGCTGCCTCACATAAACCAATAGACCTCTAGCAGTTTCTTTTATTTTAATGTTCCCTTCTCTCTCTCTCTCTCTCTCTCTCTCTCTCTCTCTCTCTCTCTCTCTCTCTCTCTCTCTCTCTCTCTCTCTCTCTCTCTCTCTCAGCGCTGAGAGATCCAAGCTGAATAACGGAGTGACGATTTATAATTATTTAAAATTTTATGAATAGAGGAGTCGGAGGGAGTTGTGAGGGAAGTGGGCCTCAGCAACTCATCTCATACTGAGACCCGAGAGTCATCAACCAGGAGAAAATTTCTTTGGGAGAATAGTGACAAGTTTTGGGTGAGAGGACGGTGGAGGAGCGCCGGAGGTCGTGATCCGCTCAAGATGTTCGGAAGGACCTGGGCGCTGGGGAGGACTGGTGGTGGAGAGCAGTGGTGGCGGAGAGCAGTGGTGCGTGGAGAGGTGGTGGTGGAGAGCAGTGGTGCGTAGAGAGGTGGTGGTGGAGAGCAGTGGTGCGTAGAGAGGTGGTGGTGGCGGAGAGCAGTGGTGCGTAGAGAGGTGGTGGTGGAGAGCAGTGGTGCGTAGAGAGGTGGTGGTGGTGGAGAGCAGTGGTGCGTAGAGAGGTGGTGGTGGTGGAGAGCAGTGGTGCGTAGAGAGGTGGTGGCGGAGAGCAGCGGTGGGGAATGTTAGTGGGAAGATGTTGTTGTTGTTGTTATAGATTCAGCTACTCGGAACAAGTTCCAAGTAGCACGGGCTATGGTGAGCCCGTAGTGGACTTACCTGGCACAGGAGCGGACCTGTGTGTAGTGGGAAGAGGTGGTATAGTGCATTAATAGGTAATGATAACGAAATCCGCTGGATTTTAATGTACAAAAAAACTGTACTTAAAGTTCCATTGGTGATATATATATAAATACACTTAAGAATTCTAGTGAAATACTATCCTGCTGCTGCAGCTTAGATCCCTAAATCGAACGGGATCTAACTAATTCTATCCTAATCTGATTATTATTATTATGCATTTCCATCGAGAACGATGCTTAAAACACAATAGTATATCCTTAAATATGTTGTGGAATGTAGTTTTTTATGAACTTTGCTTGATGCATATCATTAGAAGTCAGATTTCGAAACACAAAGGGAAGTGGTGTACACCTAGCTAGAGGTGTACACCCTCTCTCTCTCTTACACCCAGAGAGAAGTCTGTATACTTTAGTTCTGGACTATGTTCAGGACTAAAGTATACCTGCTGGTTGGCCAGTAAGCAATTGTGGTGGCCTGAATATCCCTCCAGGGGGTTAACAGGCCTTCAGCTCAACACCAAACCCAGGAATATAGGAAGCACCTTTCGTAATTTAAGATTGTAATTTATGGATAGGATTTTCATAAAGAAATCTGTTTTTCTTTTGGACTATCTCACTCCCTTACAGGTCACATTTCTTTCCATTAGGATTTTAGTCATAAAGTTTGACAACTTTAACGTCTACAAAAAAGTTCATGTGAGGATTTGTAAGAAGTTTTTATGCAAAAATAAACTAAAATTAAACCCTCGCGATCTTCCAGTTGTTGAATTCATGTTGTAATGAGTTATCAGCCTAGTTAACTGCCCATTGTTTTGTTTTGTTTAGACTTTTCAGGTACCTAACCGTGTTCGTGTCCAGGTGTGTTGGTCAGGATCATTCCAGTCTCGGCTCTCCAGCAGGATAATTTACCGCCTATGTCTTTTGGTCACATAAACCCAGACTTTCTTAAGTTTATGGGGTATCTCATGTCTGAAACTTGTGTTTCAACTTCCCGTGAAGTTTGGTTGCTTGAATGTATGAATACACAGCCCCGTGGATCACCTTCCCGCCCCTGTCACCTTCTTCCGTAGCTTTTTGTGAACTCGAAAAACATCAGTCACTTTAAACTGGGCTGGAAAGCGCATATATAAAGAAATACTTGTACCCCCCGAACGGGTGGCCAGTAAGTAGAATGTAACTAGAGAAGAAGTTGTGGAAGCCACCTCCATCCACAACTTTAAGGGCAGATTCTACAAAGAATTTGAACGTCAGAATAGTTAAACTATAACGCAACAGGTACGATAAGGCTAGTAGGCGGGACATACAGATTAGACCTCACTTAGCGTAGTTAGTCACTGATTGGAGGGCACTGTGGTGTCACGTGGGATGATTACTGGCACGTTACATGTTACAGTGGTATGCTAAGGGTTACAGTGGAATACCAGGTACTACAGTGGTATACTAGGTCGTACAGTATCTTCACTATTTTGCCAGAGTTCGCGACGCGGTCCCTCGCGGTCTTCCTCGCCACAGTTTTTCTCCCTCTGCGTCTGGCGTGGCTGCTTCAGCAGATATTTTCACACTCGTCTTGCATTAATGTGTTTGTTGTTGATGTGTGTTAGGGAGTAGCTGCTGGCTCTCATACGCGGGGTGGGCGAGGCGGCCGCGGCTCACCCAGGAGGTCACAAACTGGTGATCACGTCGTCACCTCTAAGGCAGTCACCCCTTTGTTTGTTGGCTTCTGTCAGCTGAGAGGCAGTCACCCTCCCCTCACCAGCCTTCCCCTACACCAGCCATCTCCAACACATGCCTTCTCCTACACCAGCCTTCTACACCAGCCTTCCCCAACGTCACCCTTCTCTACACCAATCTTCCCCAACACCAGCCTTCCCCAACAACAGCCTGGTTACGTACGCCCACACGTACAAGTTAACATCATCTCTTAATTTTTTGTTGTCCTCACTGGTTGAAGGCAGACGGTTGGGGCGAGCCTCACCTTACTTTGCACGATGACCATTGGGTCATCTAAGATTCAACTGGCATATTGTGTTCTATATATCGTGTGTCGTGTAGATGGTTACAGTGATGATCGTGTGTAGTGCAGATGGTTACGGTGATGAAGGTCGCGGGTAATACCGATGGCTACAGTGATAAACACACTGTGTGTGCAGCGAGGTGGGCTCTCACGCCGATATGTACCGGCGACTTTATCGCTCAAATATAGCTATTGATACAGATAAAGGCTCCAAAGAGCCTCCACTTACGGGCTCACCATGGCCCGTGCTACTGGTACTTCTTGTTCCGAGTAGCTGAATCTAAAACAACAACAAACAACGCTCAAATATGAACGCCCAACAAGCCTATTTGACTGTTATTGAGCATTAAATTCCAGCTAATCCGTAATGGATATATATAAATAATAAGCTCATTAAATGAGTTTCTAATGATAGTCTTTCCAGACACAGAGACAGACAGACAGACAGGAGTGTGGTCAACCCGTCCTTCTAATAGGTAAAGTATGCGTCAAAATGCGACGTTCTAAGGCCAAAAACTGTCGAACTAGAATGGTAGCGGCTCACGAAATTGACAAAAATGACCCCGTTTTCTGTTTCTCTAGTAGGTTAGGTTAGGGCACTTGAGTGCGAGGACGGGCCAGTGGATTTGAATATAATAATTTAAGGTGGCGGCAAGCGGCCTCGTTCAGTCATTCCATAGCCGGTCATATGAAGATATTTTACGAGCCCAAAGTGACGTTCTCGTAAATTTATGAACCCAAAAACCGGCTGAATGAACAATAAGGTGAAAATACCATGAATAAATGGATGCAATGAATATAAACGCTGCCTATCTTGAGGAATATTATGAATGTGCATTTATGACGGAGAATGCTGAAGCGCTCTTAATGTGTACGGTAATATGTATACCGCCGATATATGTATACTACCGGTATATGTATACCACCGATATATGTGTACTACCGGTATATGTATACCACCGATAAATGGGGTCAAGGTACTGACCCTAGTTTACTTTAGGCTTCACGTATATCTAAGACTAAATTATACTTGATAATTGGTCATTCAGCTATTGTGGAGGCTTTAATAACCATCTAGAGATTGTAGACCTTAGGCCCATCACCAAGCTAATTCCACTTGAAAGTGTGTAGAAACTGTATTGGAGGGGACCTAAACATTCCCTCTAATGCGTTATGTGTGGGTTTTCTCCGAGGCTATGGGTCCCTCTTCTTCCAGCCAGAGGTGGTACTTCCTTACTTTATATTAAACAAAATCTGAAATAGAGACGGAAAGACTGAAAGAGAGAGAGAGAGAGAGAGAGAGAGAGAGAGAGAGAGAGAGAGAGAGAGAGAGAGAGAGAGAGAGAGAGAGAGAGAGAGAGAGAGAGAGAGAGAGAGAGGGGGGGGGGAGGCAGCGACTGAAGAGTAAGGTAAAAACAAAGGGATAGAAAGACCTACATAAAGACTAATAAATATGTACATAGGCGAAGATAGACTGATATAAATTTATTCAGTATTTTACGTACATAAATATACATAATATTTATAGATACAATGTGACTGCTTGCAACATATGCAAGCACTGATTCATAGCAAAATGGTGTCTGTATGCAGTAAATGACCGAATCATCTGGTCAAGTTCACAAGGTCAAGTTCACAAGGTTCACAGGGTCAAGTTCCGAGCTAGTGGACGACTAGCTCGGGACTGTGAACTAGTCGTGGTATCCCTTGTGAGTATCGTCCGCTGCGGGATACTCACAGTAGTTGAGTACCTCGAACGACGGTCGAGCTTCGACACAGGGAAAAGCTTTTGCCTGCCGCGTGACATATGACCGCGCCTCGACCCCCAATGTCCTGCCTGAGACACTTATTCATAACCCCCTCCCCCCCCCCCCATCTCCTTTTTTCATCTCCCTCGTATCGCTTCCACGGGGAATTTATATCTAATGAAACAATCTCCCTGTATACAGTGAAGCGATCTTACAATATATAATGAAGCTTTCTCGTGATATATAATGAGGCTGTCTTACACTGCATAATGAACCTGTCCCACAATATATAATGAAAGAATCTCATAATATCTGGAGAAACAATCTCAGAATACATAATGAAACAGTGTAATGATGTCGTTGCGGAGTCCAGTGTAATGATGTCGTTGCGGAGTCCAGTGTAATGATGTCGTTGCGGAGTCCAGTGTAATGATGTCATAGCCGACTCCTGTGTAACTGTGTAATGTCACTGCAAAGTGACCTCTATAATGGTGTCAACTCTGTGAACCTGCACCACCTCGCCCACCAGAGATCTGCCGTCCTGCCCATCTTGATTGTCTCAGTATGCAAATGTAGCAGTTGGGTGATAGTGATCATGTGGAGCAACACGGAGGTACTCAACAACAACAACAGCTTCCAGGATCAACAACAGCTTCCAGGTTTCTCAACAATAGCTTCCAGTCCCTGCAATAAAGGGACTTCCAGACTTCGCAACGACAGCTTCCAGGATCAACATCAAAAGCTCCCAGTCTCGGAAGCAACAGTTTCCAGTCCTTACAAACTTATATTTTGAAAGAAAAAAGTATGTGTTTATTAGGTTTATTTAGGAATCATCGACAATTTCCAGAAATTGTTCAGTAATTGCTGGATCTTTTTTTATGCTCTTAAAGGTCTTTCACTCCTCATAACTTCCTGGTGCCATAGGTCTACCTTCACCACGCCTATTTGGTGCCGTAGGGCTTGCTCCCCCCTCACCCCCTTTATTTGTCACCATAGCTCTTCCTTCTCCGCACATATTTGGCACTGTAGATGCCCCCTAACTCTTCTTAAATTCTCACTGAACACAAGTGTATTTGCGGCAAGTCTGAGGGCGACCAAACAAGGCTGGTCGGGTCTGCAGGGCCGGAAGCTTCAAGGAGCTACCATGCCGGACACAAAAGTCAGTAGCATCTGCAAAATTAGATAAGGGTTCTGTCTTTCAGTGGTAACCCACCCCACTAGGGTTTTGCCACACTGGAACCCACCAGTGATTCTGTCTCACAGCGACACACACCACCGAGGTACTTCCTCACACTTGTCACTCACCTTTGCATCACACTGAGCACTAGTGCCGCGGTCCTGCCACACACACACACACACTAAGTTCTTGGGAGCGGTTGTCCCTCCACGCTTGGAATCCAATTTTCCCCGGGACTGAATTTCCCCGAGGATGCAGTGTAAGTTTCTAATTCAATTTAAGTCTCTTCATAAATATGGAGCGACAGTTCTGACATATACATATACCTGTTGTGCTGGGATGTGGTAGCGACTCCGTGCCCAGAGGAGAGCTTTAGCGTATCCACTTTTGGGCCCCAAGAGTGTGAGTGGTGCCCTGTGTGGCTGGCTGCTTAGTGCTCAGGGTTCTCTTATTCCCTTGTTTAACACAGGCAAGGAATGTGCAGATGAGCAGCGGAGGTACAGAGTGAGCGGTGCGGGTGTAGGCTACCAACCCGTCCTCTTAAAAATAACGTCACTTTTCGCTCGTATGCGCACTATGGCCAAATTTGGACGTAATTTGAAATGAAATCGACTCACAAAAGTGACGTAAAGCTACACCTACCGTCAGCACCACTGGTCGTGAGAACTGGACTGGATCCACGTAAGAGGTATTTGAAACACTGTGTGTACTATTTGTTGATCAAACCACACACTAGAAAATGAAGGGACGACGACGTTTCGGTCCGTCCTGGACCATTCTCAAGTCGATTGTGGCCCCCCCTCCCTCCTTCACTATGTGTACTAACTCCTATACTGAATGAGTCGGGAAAACAAAATTCCACAAATATAAATACTGTTCTTAAAATTAACCCTCTCCTCCCTCCTCTATTTGCACCATCTAAGCTAGTGCCAACTACGTAAGGGTGCAACATGACAGGATGAACAACCCTAGCTGGCTTTCTTCCTCTTGTGGGGATTTGGGGGGTTGGGTGTTGTGCAGGCTGCAATGTCGGTAAGTTCCCTCACAGGATGAGTGACACTTCCCAATAAACTCGTCCTCTGGGGGGGAAACATTTTTAATTTTAAAATCACGTTTTCAGCATGGTAGTGATTAGCTTCGCTGTAGAATACAATGAAGCAAAGTCAGATTCCTGTCAGAAAAGAATGAAGAGCCTAGGTGTACAACGCCAAACATAACGCCAGAGATAACAATGAGGAGAATAACATATGGGACGTAGCTCACCGTCAACGTGTCCCTCGGGAACTATGATAAACGAACTTTCTGGGTATTGTTTGGATCTTACGAGAGCCCCACGCTAGTAGAGTCTGTCGCCCCGGCGTGGAGCACCCCCCATGAAAAGCCACAAAACAAACCTCTTGAAAGTTCTTACATATGAACTACGTTTCTTTTCTCAACCGATAACTCTCCAGGAAATGATCTGGGTTGACGGAAATATTCCATGACAAAAATGAACTTGAGGCAATGAGTTCTGTAGAATATTTAGCACATCTATTTTAATATGAAAAATTTGTTACGTTAGCAATAATATAGTTTATTGATATCCCTATATTGAACGGGCTAGAAAGTGTGAGACCATTTCTAGGTGAATCCTCCAATAGCAAGCGACCAACAGCAACACAGTCAGAGAGGAAATTAACTGAATCCAGCAAGTTGCAGAGAGTTGACGGTGTGTTGCTGCCAATTGAGCTGAACTGTTGATATTATAGTGCAACACTTCCCATAAAGAGAGACGGCCTCGAGCAACAGCACTGTTTAATAATTTGATTTAAAGGTAATTTAAAAGGTAACTTACCTTTTTGTTCTAGTTATGTCCAGTGGACGTCTCACCGGCCCGCAGTGGCAGGGTCAAGGCACTTACTTCCACAATCTAATTAAAAAAACAAAGCAAAATTTAAGTTGCAGGTGTTGAATGAACATGATTTATGCAACATATCAATTGCATATGATCTGTGTTGCATCAGTTACGAGAGGATTAGCTGTACCATGGGAGGGAGTGATGGGAGACTGGAGGGCTGGAGGGTCGAAGGTATGTAGGAAAATAAGAATATCTCAGGAGAGAAAAATGGTTGAAAAGTCCCAAAAAAAATGAAAGCTGGGAGGAAGAGAGGAAAGGAGGAGATAGATGATGGCGGAGCAATTGATTGATTGATTGATTTACCATCTGGCGCCTGAACATCCGGGTTATTATCGCGGCCGGATGTAGGTGAAGGGGGAGGGGGGGAGGGAGGGAGAGAGAAGAAAGAGGAGTGAAGGAGAGAAGGAAGAATGAAAGCAGGAAGGAAGGAGGAGGAGGAGGATGGCCAGTTGGAACGAAATGCTGATAAAATTAAGGTACGCTCATATCAAAGTGATATGTGATCATGTCAGTATCGGGAGACAAAAATGGTTGGGCTCGTTTTCTATTACCTAATATACCTCTTCACCTAGCAGTAAATAGATACCCGGGGGGGCTAGTCAGCTTGCTGTGGGAGGGGTGCATCCTGGGGAGTCAGTAATTCGACCTTGGAAGGGGGGGATGAACCTCGACATAAGCCGAATATGTATTTATATATATATATATACGTTGGCTGCCTGTCCCTGGTGCAATGAATTTTAAATTATTATACCTGAATGGTATGTGTGTGTGTTCATGGATACATGGTGATGCAAACCTCTCACTCAAGTGCGTGCTTATCGGGTCCCCCTCACTCAAAGTGCGTGCTCATCAGGTCCCCCCTCACTCAAAGTGCGTGCTCATCAGGTCCCCCCTCACTCAAAGTGCGTGCTCATCAGGTCCCCCCTCACTCAAAGTGCGTGCTCATCAGGTCCCCCCTCACTCAAAGTGCGTGCTCATCAGCCCCCCCTCACTCAAAGTGCGTGCTCATCAGCCCCCCCTCACTCAAAGTGCGTGCTCATCAGGTCCCCCCTCACTCAAAGTGCGTGCTCATCAGGTCCCCCCCCCTCACTCAAAGTGCGTGCTCATCAGCCCCCCCTCACTCAAAGTGCGTGCTCATCAGCCCCCCCTCACTCAAAGTGCGTGCTCATCAGCCCCCCCTCACTCAAAGTGCGTGCTCATCAGCCCCCCCTCACTCAAAGTGCGTGCCTATCAGGTCCCCCCCCCTCACTCAAAGTGCGTGCTCATCAGCCCCCCCTCACTCAAAGTGCGTGCCTATCAGGTCCCCCCCCCCTCACTCAAAGTGCGTGCTCATCAGGTCCCCCCCCCCTCACTCAAAGTGCGTGCTCATCAGGTCCCCCCCCCCTCACTCAAAGTGCGTGCTCATCAGGTCCCCCCCCTCACTCAAAGTGCGTGCTCATCAGCCCCCCCTCACTCAAAGTGCGTGCTCATCAGGTCCCCCCCCTCACTCAAAGTGCGTGCCTATCAAGCCAAACTACGGAAACGCATTCACCGCTGTATTTGTCTTTTGTTTTCTCTTGCCTGTATTTTCTACAGTCACCGCTGTAATCTCAAGCCTCATCAATGTCTTCCTTGTGTCACAACAGCAAGAGAACAGCAACTACAGCGACAATCAACAGCCCGTCTTCACTAAGCTTTCCCAACGTCAAGAAACTCTCGTACTATAAAGTGCTAAGTACTTTTCCTAAGCTACCAGAGGACCCAAAACAGAAAATAGGATAGTATATCAATTTCGCGAGCCGCTTCCATTTTCTACTACGACGATTTTTTTTTTTGGAGGGGGGGGCTTAGGTAGAGTATGTGTCAAAATGCGACGCTCTATTAAGAGGACGGGTTTCGAAAACAACCCGACCACCAAGGTAACTACAGCTACAGTAAACAACCTAGACAATAACTGAGCTGTAGGAAGGAAGAGGAGAAACGGGACCCCGCACCAGTTGGAAAGAAAAATGGCTATCATTGTCATAATTTTCTCGCGCAAAAATTGGCAATAAACGTTTATTTTATGTTTATTACTTTGTGCGAGCCTTCCTGGGGGCTGGGTTATTGTTATTGGCTTTTTTTCTGTCTGTATAAGTCTGGCTGCCTTTTTCTGTGTAAGTCTGGCTGCCTTTTTCTGTGTAAGTCTGGCTGCCTTTTTCTGTGTAAGTCTGGCTTCCTTTTTCTGTGTAAGTCTGGCTGCCTTTTTCTGTGTAAGTCTGGCTGCCTTTTTCTGTGTAAGTCTGGCCGCCTTTTACTGTGTAAGTCTGGCTGCCTTTTTCTGTGTAAGTCTGGCTGCCTTTTTCTGTGTAAGTCTGGCTGCCTTTTTCTATGTAAGTCTGGCGGCCTTTTTCTATGTAAGTCTGGCTGCCTTTTTCTATGTAAGTCTGGCTGCCTTTTTCTATGTAAGTCTGTCTGCCTTTTTCTGTGTAAGTCTGGCTGTTTTTTTCGTGTAAGTCTGGCTGCCTTTTTCTGTATAAGTCTGGCTGCCTTTTTCTGTCCAAGTCTGGCTGCCTTTTACTGTCCAAGTCTGGCTGCCATTTACTGTCCAAGTATGGCTGTCTTTTTCTGTGTAAGTCTGGCTGCCGAGCTCTATGTCAGCAAAATAAGGTAAAAGCGAGTAGATATGCTACTTAATATTTTTGAAAAAAATTTAACGTGATTAGATTTTTAGAAGATGTTGAAAAAGACGTGCTATTATAATACAGTATTTATATAAATATAAATAATTTTACTTTCATATGAGCACATAAGTATATATGTTATACAAGATTTACATATTTATATAAAATAGCGCGAATCTTCTCTATTTTTCTATACATTTTTCTTCATTTGAAAAAGAAATTGAGATAACTGTTGCAGAGGGTAATTTAGTCCTAGTTGGCTATTAATACTTTGCTTGGTTTGCTTGATGTATAATCTCACTCTCATTCGACCGGATACTCGTGAGAACGGTGGATTTTTTACGCCAGTCTGCGGTAACATGGTTAGACTTCGGGAAATAAGCTTAAACTGAATTGAAACAACACTTGTTCGAGGAGCAAAGTGCTGGTGCAGCAAGACATTCAACGCGCAAAGCGACTCAAGTATTTGCGCTACCACCATGAACGGTGAAACTTGCGATACAAATTTAATAATGAATTTACCTATATTACATCTGGAAAAGAAAGAAGAAATGGTTCACCAGTGATAATACGATTACAGCGTAACCAAGCACAGGATTCTCTCGGGGTTAAAGTTGTTTCTTAATTATTATTAATGCACAATAGCGGGATTACAGAGGCTGTTGCCTCACCTATGAAGTGTTCTGAATCTTCAGAAAAGGGATACAAATGGGTCGAGTCTTTTAATGGGGTTTTCCAGTGTCTGAAAAGAAAACCTATTACGTGTTTTAGAGTTTCCCATAGCCAACGATTGACCATTTACCAGGATACGACCCTCAACAAGCTCCTGTTTTATAGACATAAACATTTTTACTGCTATGTGAACCGAGGTTGCTAACGCCCCTTGTGAGGTGTGCTCCGGCGCCGATTACTGTACTCGGGGCACGATAAATGTTCGCTTGTTTTAAACGAAGATTTTACTTCGTAAAAATGCTATATTGTGGAGATAATTCATCTCGTTGCAACTACCTTCTGATACTACTTGCTAACTACCTTTAGACACCACGTACCAACTACTAAATACCTTCAGACAACACGTACTAATTACCTTGAGATATCACGTACCAACTACTAACTACCTTCAAACAGCACCAGTCACCATCAACATAAACTATGAACATATTTCTACACATAATACGCTTGTAATTACAACACACAGTGTACAGAACTCCGTTTTCCTTTCAAAATATTATACAAATACATATATGTAAAATATTATTTGAGTTCATCGTATACAAAAAAAAACAATTTGCTAAAATAAATATACTCAACTAGGGTATTACCTCCGCAAAAATTCTTCGATTTTTCCGCTTGTACTGCCACAAGATTTATCACCGGGGCTATTTTCATCACGGTGATTGAAGAGCACGCAGCAAGGACGGTGGATTGGGTAACTGTCCGGCCCAAGATAGATTTTAGGAAGAAGGCGATTAGTCAGTTCGTGGCTTGACAACACACTGTCAGAATGGTCAGTAGAGCAGCACGTTAGTATCGTTCGTGGCTTAACACAATACGAGAAAGACCAGCAGAGCAACACACCCATCAGCATGCACTGTTGACCAACGTTTCTGCCCGCAACGCTGCGCGTACTAATGACTTTCCCAAGATTGTAAATACCATGCTATGTATCCTCACAAACCCAATGTACCTTTTTGTATATAAATAAATAAATAAATAAATAAATAAATAACACGTTAACATGAGATAGAATGAGAATTTCTCGTCGATCTGTAGCATTAGTCCGTCATCACTGGGAACATGTGCGCGCAATGTTGTTACTTCCCTCGAAGTCGACATGCTTACGTTATGTTAGAACTATATTAGCATAGTGTTGTTTGGGTCACAATCGTGGAAGATCCTCTACACGAGGAGGAGTCTGGAATATATAGATTCTTGAATAGTAATTCTAATGTGTCGGGGGGACAGGAAGCCTGCACTGTGGCATATCGAAGTCCCCGAAGGCCAAGCACTGAACTTTCCCAGGATGCGACTCACAACTTCCTCCCGAGTTCTGCTGGGTGAACAGAAACATCACGTGAATGGAAAGGAAACATGCTCAACCGTTTCTGTCCTGCCCGAGGATTGAACCTGGGTCCCTTGGGTGTGAGCCTGAGAATGTAGATCACCGATTTGCTAGGAAATAATATATCAGCCATGTTCAACACAAGGGGAGTAATGCTCTCTCTTCAGCTAAACAGTAGTTGTGGCGATGGGACACGGCAAGTTGAGGATACTACCTTAATTACACAGCGAATCAGTTAATGCCTTGTTTTATATACGTTTTGGGAACATCTTGGACATCAATTATATTGATATAAAGTAAACATTTCACATACACAGATTTTTTGGAGGAGAGGCATTGGGACTGAGTCCTTCATCAAGGGTTCTTCTAAACTACATGAAAATTATTAAGTCAACCAGAATAGCTTACTGACCAGTCAGCAACCATACTTTAGTCATGCACATAATTTAAGATTAAAACTTTCCCCGCATGAACACCGAGGACTGGTGCATCACATAAGATCGAACTATTTTGCTTACAAAAAAAAAACTTTTCTCATACTATATTTCATCTAATCAGAGGTTCAGGGATTTCACATTCTCGGAAGAAAACAAGTTTTATATTTCCGTATTCTTCGTAACTTTTACCCCTAAGCCGTCTCGACTTAGGGATTTCTTTAATCTTGGGTGTAACAGGTAAAACTCAGGAGGTCGGAGGCTGATGGTTGCACAGCTGACCAAGCTCTCACCACCAATGAGAGTCAGCTGATGGTTTTACACAAAAAAGTCTCCTTAACTTTGGTCCTTTTCTTCCAAAAAAAAAAAATTTTGCCCTTTTCTTCTGGTGTTTCGCACTTTTTTCTGTACTTTCTTTCCGTGGAAGAAGGTCGAATACCCTATCAATGCCATACAGAAAAATCAACCCCGAGCTTCTAAATACAGATTCAGTGCCATTAATGGGATCAATTTTGAAAATATTATGAATAACACGCTGAATGTCACAATAACGGGACTGAAGCAACGGTCATGAACGTCACCAAGTTTCAGGAAGACCTGGACACTTATCCCATTATGATGTGATAACATTAGTGTCCAGGACCGACCGAAATATCGTCACATTCATTTCACATCATGTGCTTTTGGGTTATCTATAACATATTAACAAACTTTTCGAAACCCCGGGGTAATTAATGGCTTACGTTATAACTGCGCAGTTAACGTCGTAGCTCTATGATAAACCATACAGAAGTATGGTTTAATTTAGATATATCTTAACGCATATTTAGGCTATGATAAATATAAAGTTGGGTCAGTGGCTTTGTCACCTGTGCTCATGATTTTTTAATTACTTATGTGCAGTGTGTAATTACCTAAGTGTAGTTACAGGATTAGAGCTACACTCGTGGTCATATAACCGTGGCATATGTAATATAACCATATACACTATATATATATATATATATATATATATATATATATATATATATATATATATATATATATATATATATATATATATATATATAACAAACAAGCAAACAATATAACCATATAAATATATAATCATATAATCGTGGTCATATCGTGTCATATAACGCACTGAAACCACTGACGGTTTTAGCCTCGCCCACCTTCTTATTTTTTCCAACCGTCTACTACAATGTTTGCAATAGAAATCTTTCTAAGAATTTTTCGGCACCTTTGTTTCCTTTAGCTTGAATCAATAATCTGTTGTTCTTGAAGTTGCATTTTACAGGAATTCCTCTTTGTCAATTCCTGTTACTGTTTTGTACGCAGGGACCATATCCCCTCTATTTTGTTCTCTAGCTTAGGCAATAGGCTTAAATAGGCCAGTCTTTGTATATATTGTTTTTTTCAGTTCAGGAAGCCATTTTGTAGCATGCATTTGCACTTTTCCAGTTTACTGATGTGCTTCTTGAGATATGGGCACCATACGACCGCTGCATATTCCAATTTTACTCTCTCAAAAACCTTGAACAGCTTCTTTAGTATTTCACCATGTTTTTTTTTTTTAAAGCGATTCTGAAGTTGGAAAGCGTAGCATAGGCTCCTCGTACAATGACCTTTAAGTGTTCCTCTGGTGTTTGTTGACTATCCAAAACCACCCCTAGATATCTTTCTTTCTCAGAGTTCTTTAATTTCTTTCCACATAATTTGCTGATTTTGTGTGGCCTATTTTCTCTTATTCCACTTTCCATACCACAGCATTTATTCACATTGAATTCTATTTGCCACGTCTTATTCTATACACTTATTTTGTCCAGGTCATCTTGAAAGGCAAGACAATCGTCTAAGTCTCTTTATCTTCTCTAGTAGCTTAGCATCAGCAGCAAATATGTTCATATAATTTCGTATGTGTGTGTACTCACCTAGCTGTACTCGCCTAGTTCTGCTTTTGGGGGTTGGGCTTCGGCTCTTTCGTCCCGCCGCTCTACTGTCAATCGACTGGTGCACAGGTTCCTGAGCCTATTGGGCTCTATCATATCTACAGTAGTAGATATGTAGATACATATATCTACAGTAGTAGATATGTAGATACATATATCTACAGTAGTAGATATGTAGATACATATCTTATCTATATATCTATTACTGTGTATGGAGTCAGCCTCCACCACATCACTGCCTAGTGCATTCCATACACTAACTACTCTGACAAAATTATTTATAATGTCGCTAAGACATGGATACGTCTGTGTAATACAATAATTTGACAAATACAATTTTTTCTCCTAATCATGCCCATAGCTGCGTTAATTACACTAACATGGTAATTAACAGGCTCCACCACCATTCTCAAGATAGATATGGGTTCCACAACTAATCACAAGATGGGTATGATACCTGAGCTAAACTAAGACCAATACGTCACTCCATAAAAATTGTGAAACTGGACCGTCTAGGGGGGAAAAACTCGCCTTAATATGCGAGCTGCCAGCGCTCTATGTCTTAACTTTCAGCTTGGACAAAAACATCACTGGACCTCAGCACGAGTTTAAGCAGTAGAAAATATTTTGGTAATATATTATATATATTATATATATCTACTGGGAGAGACAAGCTGGCTCTGAGAGCAGACAACCAGGTGAGACAAGGGAGCCCATTGTCACAATAACGAGCCTGACAGTGAGCAACTGGCTTTATCTCATGACACGCAGGATGACATACAGAGAACACCTCATCCATTCTCATGGTAATTAGACGGATGCAGAGTAGGGTAGGTAGTATATATATTGCAGTGGTGTTAGTAGTTGTGGTGTTGTTAGTAGTTGTGGTGTTGTTAGTAGTTGTGGTGTTAATAGCAGGCCGAGAGTGGGAAGAGACACACTGCTCGTCCACTGTCTCACTTAGGTCTATTACACTTATTGAGTTAAATCTTTAAGTCAGTCCTGGGGATTTAAAAAAAAACTATAGTCTAATATCACGAATCAAAACTGAATTTATTGACGTAGGACGCGATTGGATAATCCTCTAGGTTGCCCCGTGCACTGGAGAGATACTAACAAGCCGGTGGATCACGACCAGGTGCGGCACACACACACACACACACACTCACGTGTCTGTGTAAGGATATACTCACTGAGGACAAGATATACTCTCTATGAAGACAAGATATACTCTAACTCGACAAGCTGCCTCCTGGCCAGGTAACAGATCTTGCCATTGACAACCCTTGCTGAGCAGGCTGCCGTATGCAAATTGGCGGCATTGCACGCACTTGCAGCCTTTGCAAAAGCTCAGAGTTTATCTCCTAAGATGAAAGCCAAGAATTCCGCGTAGGAGTTCCAAGATAGCGCAAAAAAAAAATGCTTTCATGGAACAAAAATGGTAGAGCAATGGCATGGGGGCAAGTGTCCAGAGGTTGATGACACTTGGTTTAAACAAACACTTGGCGAAGTAATATTGCAAACAGGTTCTAAGCAAATATGAACTATTGCAGATGTTGACCTCAAGATAAGCGTGGATGCTGGCCTGAGGGTGAGGAGGCGGGAGTCCTCACCCTTGTCTCAGAGTGACTGAGTGGGAGGCTAATCTTATTACATATATATTCAACCCGGAGGTTTGAAGGCTTTCACGGCAGCGAGTAACTTATCCGCTAATAACTGCGAGCTTGAGGGATCCGAACCCACGTCATGAAGTTGTGTGTGTGTTTGTGACATTTTTAGTTTGCAGGATCGAACTGTAAGCTCCTGGACCCCGCCTTTCTAACTTTCTATCATTGTTGACTCCTGACCTATTTTTCCGTTATCATGTGTACTGCATATATTTCTAACTCATACACACACACACACACACACACACACACACACACACACACACACACACACACACACACACACACACACACACACACACATACACACACACACACACACACACACACACACACACACACACACACACACACACACACACACACATTCCCAGGAAATAGCCCGTAGCAGCTGTCTAACTTCCAGGTACCTATTTACTGATAGGTGAACAGGCGCATCAGGCTGAAGGAAATTCTGCCCAATTTGTTTCCGCCATCGCCGGAGATCGATCCCCGGTCTACAGAACCACGTATCTAGTTTCCTGTCCACTCAGCCACCAGGCGCTACATCTCAGCCACCAGGCGCCACTACATTATATATCTACATATATTTCTACATATTACAGTGTGTGTGTGTGTGTGTTTGTGTGTGTGTGTGTACTCACCTAATTGTACTCACCTAATTGTGCTTGCGGGGGTTGAGCTTTGGCTCTTTGGTCTGTGTGTGTGTGTGTGTGTGTGTGTGTGTGTGTGTGTGTGTGTGTGTGTGTGTGTGTGTGTGTGTGTGTGTGTGTGTGTACTTACCTATCAGTGACCACGGGGAAGTGAGGTCTAGCTCCCGGCCTATCACCCTCGTTGAGCCTATTGCTTTATAATTTAGGTAACAATCGTAGGATTCAGAAATATCTTCATTACAAATGTTCAAGAAATATTTAAAAGTACTTCATTCAAAATAACGTACTACCAGAAATCTTATCCAAATAGCTAAGCTTTGCTA
The DNA here is from genome assembly GCF_040958095.1 of Procambarus clarkii. Lineage (NCBI taxonomy): Eukaryota > Metazoa > Arthropoda > Malacostraca > Decapoda > Cambaridae > Procambarus > Procambarus clarkii. The sequence goes on along the minus strand of NC_091188.1, from coordinate 6,393,034 downwards.
GCTGTAGGTGGTGCAGGCACATGATAATAACTTTTCACATAATTGTCAATTTTCACATAATTGTTAATTTTCACGTGATTGTCAATTTTCACGTGATTGTACATTTTCACGTGATTGTCAATTTTCACGTGATTGTACATTTTCACGTGATTATACATTTTCACGTGATTGTACATTTTCATGTGATTGTAAATTTTCACGTGATTGTAAATTTTCACGTGATTGTAAATTTTCACATGATTGTAAATTTTTACGTGGTTGTCAATTTTCACATGATTGTAAATTTTCACGTGGTTGTCAATTTTCACGTGATTCTCAATTTTCACGTGATTGTCAATTTTCACGTGATTGTCAATTTTCACGTGATTGTCAATTTTCACGTGATTGTCAATTTTCATGTGATTGTACATTTTCATGTGATTGTACATTTTCACGTGATTGTACATTTTCACGTGATTGTAAATTTTCACGTGATTGTAAATTTTCACATGATTGTAAATTGTCCACAGTTGCCGTCCAATGGCTGGGAATTTGGACCCTGATCAGGAACTATAACACTGGCTCACCACAGATGTCAAATACGCTGTTGAGAGGCTGTTATGGGGCCTCTTCTTGAACCACTTGTGACATAAAAAAAGACTATTAATATGCATATTAAATTGTGTAACTTGCCTCAAAACATTGTTGCTTTATACTACACACAGAAATCACAACAGCGTGATGCATCAAATGAACAAATTCCACACAAGGGTCGTGACGAGGGTTCGAACCTACGTCCGAGAGGATCCCAGACGCTGCCTTAATCGACTCCGCTACGACATGGAAAAAAGAATTGCAACCGGAAGTTCTACTGACCTTACTCGGATCCTGCAGCCTCTCCGAGACACAAACCAGGATTTTACACAATTCCCCACATGCACCCGGGCTCTTTCAATAGGCTGTTCTACCTCTTCGCCTTTACTTCGAACCTTCGTTACGGCCCTTGTGGATGTGTTTATAAAATTGTTACTTGTTTAGCTAAATGAACTGTGGTGTTCAGTTATTTCCATTATTTTGTGTATCTCTAGTATTTTCCACTACCGCCCACGGGATGGTTAATGGGTTCATTACCGCCCACGGTGGGCGTTAGTGGACTCTTCGTGTGTGTAAATTACGAAGAAATTAAGACGTGATGAACAATGTGACAGTATCAGACCACGAACGAAGGAGTAAGACAGGAATTTCCTCAAGTACTTCCGTATTTCATAATACGAAATTCTGAAGATGTTGAAGATTAAATACGATCCTTCTGATGATGTATTATTAAATTCGAAGGTACTTAAGGCAACCCATCTTCCGAATTGAGAGTACGGTTTAATACTAAGTGTAATTAGTTCATTTTCTGACTGTTAGGAATAGTACATAATTACACTAACTTGTGCCGTTACATTTATCTCCCCATTTATTCTCCTCGTTTTCTGTCAAGACACTCAGAATTGGAGGACGGACTGTTAAAGGAAATTCCTGTCTTAATCCTTCCTTCAATTGAATGTGATAGTGGATTCCTTCTTTAATCCACTGTCACATTCTTCTTCATATATATATATATATATATATATATATATATATATATATATATATATATATATATATATATATATATATATATATATATATATATATATATATATATATTTGGTTGTGTATAAGAGCTACCTCGCACGGGTCAATCAGCCTACTGCAGTTTTCTTGATCCTTATGCTCTTATCATAAGCAATAAGATCTGGAGCCACTGGAGTAAGAGCTCCCCGGCTTCAAGGCGCGGCCCACAAGCTAATAACTTCCTCGCAAGAAATGAACAGGCGAGCACAAACACGCAATTTACATCAAAATGGCGCAAAAGGCTCAAGTGACCAAATGGTGCTGCATAACACGGCGTATTGGACTCTTAACAAAAGTTTCAGTCTCATCTATACCGATTTTCTCTTAAATTGCGACTTAGAGAGCTCGACTTACCTCACTGGAGCCCGGGGCGCGAACCCGCCTCATTAGTGACTGTCTGGCGGCCGCAGCTCCTCCTGACTCCTCCTAATGGAGGGCATTTGGTAGTGTTGCTCCCAGACAACCTAACTCTGAATGTTTATCTGGGTCCTGCTCGGCGCCCCAGACTGCAGAGAGAGAGAGAGAGAGAGAGAGAGAGAGAGAGAGAGAGAGAGAGAGAGAGAGAGAGAGAGAGAGAGAGAGAGAGAGAGAGAGAGAGAGAGAGAGAGAGAGAGAGAGAGAGAGAGAGAGCCGCTTGTTTACGCATGTTATTCATGCGGTTTCCGTGATTGTGATTGACTCTGCCATACGATATTAAAGCATTCAGTTCCTGGATATTAAACCAACTCACAATATCCACAACACACACTCACAACATCCTCCCACAACACACAATCCCCCACCATCGCTCTGACACACACTCTAGAAAGCTCCCACCAAACTTCTAAAACGAAAGAGATAATTAAGACGAGCTTCAATGCTCGGCTCTGGATTCAAGTTACCTGGCGCCTTCTGGTCATAAATACCTGGTGACTTAACCCTATGAAGTTCAAATTCAAGCAAGTTTATTGAGACACTAACATACATCTCAAAAGGATAGAGTAGCTTAGGCTATTTCGACCCTTTATGGCTATTTAGGCTATTTCTGCGAGGTCCACTGACAATGTGCGCATCCGCCTGCCTCCATAAACACACGCCGTGGGGAAGGACTCTATAAAACCGTCTATGTTAGTCTGTTTTAAAGTCTCGAGACAGGAAAAACAATGTTTTGTGTGTAGAAACTGAGGACACATTATTATAAGACTCCAGTGGAAGAAGGGTCTCTTTGTCTGGGCTTTGTGGCTTACTGCAAACAAGACCAAGGTAGCCACCAGAGGAGAAAATGTGGTAGAGGTACAATAGAGGAGGTCTGCATGGTAGAGGACAGCAAAGGCACTACACGGCGAATTTGGGGTGCAAGTCCAGGTAGGGAAGATGACTAAAGGTGAGGTGTTAGACGAGATGAGTGTTGGTCTGTGAGGATGCTGGCCAGCTGAGACGTGTGGTGAGGAGTGGGTGGTGGTGGGGGGGAGGGGGGAGTAGTCAGAGACTACAGTGTATCTGATTAAAGATAGTGGTGTGTGTAACTGTGGCTGAGAGGTGCCGTTGGTGCCGCTGGGAGGTGGCGTTGGTGCCGCTGGGAGGTGGCATTGGTGCTGCTCGGGTACAGACATAAAAATATCTCATTGGTGCTTCCAAAAAATTGCAGTATATAACAGTTAAGTGAAATATAATGGAATCTCCGTACAAAAACATATTAACTATAATTAAAAGCAGCCACCAGTTACATTAACTATCTATATTATCAGCCATATATATATATGCACTAAAGATACTTCACGCATTCAGATAATGCTGCCTCTCTTGTGGGGCGTGACGCCCACTGTGAGTGGAGGCGACGTCCTGATAAAACTGGCCGCTGCAATGGTTCCTTAACTGTTGATACGGAGTGGAAATCACCCCATCAGCCGCCCTAGAGACACTGACTGTCGCTTCAACAGGACCTATATAGTCATAATAGCTTGGCGCTCTCTTCTGATACTTCCCTTCCCTTCAACAGGACCGTCTGTACATCAGGGAAGGGAATATTCAGGAGAAAGCGCCAAGCTACTACGCCTATGTAGCACTGGGAAGGGGTCAGGATAAGGATTTGGGATGGGACGCGGGGGAAGGAATGGTGCCCAACCACTTGGTGGACGGTCGGGGATTCTGTCCGACGAGGATTCTATTGGTTCGTCGATCTCTGAACGTCGCCATCGGAGCTGGAATGATTTACAGGTTGTGCCTCTTCGAGTGAAACTAAAAAGATGACGCTCAGAGCAAAATTCTGGAAAATATATAGGATGTTGTTTTACGTTGGAGGGAGGGGGTGGCACTGTCTGGACGATCGCTGGGGGCATTGACCGGACGGTTGCTGGGACATTGACCGGACGGTTGCTGGGGCATTGACCGATTGGTTGCTGGGGCATTGACCGATTGGTTGCTGGGGCATTGACCGGATGGTTGCTGGGGCATTGTCTGGACACTTTCAAGTCTTATAAACCATCATGGCCGCCCTCTTGTAGGGGTCCCATATAACAGTCGCCATCATGTAGGGGTCCCATATAACAGTCGCCATCATGTAGGGGTCCCATATAACAGTCGCCATCATGTAGGGGTCCCATATAACTGTCGCCATCATGTAGGGGTCCCATATAACAGTCGCCATCATGTAGGGGTCCCATATAACTGTCGCCATCATGTAGGGGTCCCATATAACAGTCGCCATCATGTAGGGGTCCCATATAACAGTCGCCATCATGTAGGGGTCCCATATAACAGTCGCCATCATGTAGGGGGTCCCATAACGACCACCATATAACGAACGATCCTAACCTGGAGTTCTGACTGTTTTCTTTCAATTTCATAACCTTCAATTTCGTTTTTGCATTATATATATCAAGGCTTTTTTCAGTCTTTCAAAAATATTCTTTATTTTTTTTTTACATATTCGCTACATGTTCATTCTGCGTACATGTCTTTACACTTGCAATCAGTCTATAATTTTTCGTAGTTTGCTGTATACAAGTGGACGAAGAATTGTAGCAATCAAAAAAATACGTGAATGTTTACATTCCTATTTGGGGGGGGGGTTTCCATATTCAGTACACCTGAATATATAACATTCAGGTGTACTGAATGTTGGGAGCCAGTACGCGGCGCCTGGGGCACCTCTGCTGTACAGGTTGCACAGGGCATAACTCCACTGAAAACGGAAACTGAATGAAATTCTTTGTTTACAAAAATACTGTAGGGTTTTTTCCCTCTCTTTGTTGTTACAAGGGCATAGAGCCGTACGCGCTCCGTGTGGCCTTGTGATGTTATTCCAGCGGTGTTGACACACACTCTGCCATCTATTGGACTCTAGTCCAACTATCTGTCCCTATTACGCAATTCTTATCGATTAGTTGGTTTCCCCGGTTTGTCATTATCCCAGTTTACTGGGAACGCGCATCAGGGTAATAGTTCAGTTCACTGGGAACGAGAGCTTAGGTATATATAGCTCAATATATACCTTACATGCACTAGCTTTAAGTGCTGATATAATGCCTCGAGCCTCAGAACAAATGACGTTATCAGAAGCGCTATGGTTTCTCGCCCTAATATTCCTGCTCCTTTCCCCAGCATCTTATCCTCATATCCCAGCTACTTGTCCTCATATCCCAGCTACTTGTCCTTATATCCCAGCTACTTGTCCTCATATCCCAGCTACTTGTCCTCATATCCCAGCTACTTGTCCTCATATCCCAACTACTTGTCCTCATATCCCAGCTACCTGTCCTCATATCCCAGCTACGTGTCCTCATATCCGAGCTACGTGTCCTCATATCCCAGCTACGTGTCCTCATATCCCAGCTACTTGTCCTCATATCCCAGCTACGTGTCCTCATATCCCAGCTACCTGTCCTCATATTCCAGCTACCTGTCCTCATATCCGAGCTACGTGTCCTCATATCCCAGCTACGTGTCCTCATATCCGAGCTACGTGTTCTCATATCCCAGCTACTTGTCCCGGCCTCATATTTCAGCTCTTCATATCCCAGCTCCTTACGTGTCTTCCAGGCGCTACATATTCATTCTGGCTTAGGTCTCTCCTCATAATTACCTCACATTACCTCCAGGAAGACTCGACGCGAGTGAGGTTACTGTGAGTAACTAATCCTTCTGCTCCGCAAAACACACACATTATACAAATTACTATTATTAATTTAACAGTGATTAAATTGCTTTTCTTATTAATTATTCTATTAAACTAGAAAAAGTTGGTAACGTTATAATTCCCGTTGTTGTGAACAGGGAGCCTGTGGTTAAACTTATCAAGGTCCCTGTAAGCTAACTGCACAACCCGTCATCAAAATATCACGTCACATTTTGACGTATACTTTACCCGAGGCCATAAACTGTCGTACAAGAAAATGGGAGGCGGCTCGCGAAACTGTCATAATGTCCCGTTTTCTGTTCGTGGGTCCTGTGGTAGGTTGGCATAAGACACTTTAGTACAATAGTTTTTTGACGCTGGGAACGCTCGCGAGAACGGGTTGAACTACTGACCTTTTCCATGATGTAACTCACAACAGTTGCCTTAATCCCGGGTATTTTTTTTACTGCTAGATGAACAGCGGCACCAGGGGAAAGGAAATATCCCCAAACGTCTCTGTCCTACCCGGAGATTGAGCCCGGGCCCCACTCTGGCAGGGCCAGGACGTAGTAGCAGCTGTCGTAGCAGGCACGTGGCCAGACAAGGCCATGGGCTCTCGTGTCTCTAGCAGAGAGAGAGAGACACTAGACGCCCGTAAGGCATTTATTGAAGGCATTACCGAAGGCAGAGAACGGAGCATCAAATATTATTAGAAGCCTAAGCATCGCAACGACTCGTTAAGCCAGGTGCTAAATGGTATATTTGGTTAAGATGGAGCTCTGTGTGTGGTACACGCCCCTACGGTGACCCCCGTGTACCAGATAACTCAAGACTGTGCACTACTGACTATATCCCAGGTATTTTACCGTGAGTAAACTAGAGTATTTGAGGTGCATGTTCAGAGTACCACGGAAAGGTTAATATCATAAGAGGCGCTGCCATATACTTCACATGTAGAAAAAGTGATTTTAGAAACAGTTATAACGCTGCTTCAAACCCACAGTGACGATATATTGACTGCTTATCTGGCTTTGTTGTAGTACAAAATCTCCCCCCCCCCCACCCCCTGATACTCTACAATAGTTATAAAAAGGGTCCATGTTAATGCATTTCTTGTTATTGCGAACGACGCGTGACGTGTTTAATACCCCAAAAATATATATAATTTCATCAATATCGTACAAAGAGATGAGCAAGACATGGGAACACGAGAGTCTTCCCCGACAAGGGACAGCTGAGGGTGTTGTCTAGCCTTATCTACACAACACACACGGAAATGGTATATGATTAAACTTGTAAATGGTAAACTGAAAAATCATTTCAACCACCCTCTGTATAATTGATTGTCGAGTAACCCTGTCCACGGAGGGCAAAAGACGAGGGACTTTGACGAGGGACGAGGGATATATGTGGTTGGCATTGTGTATAAAAAGAACCCGCACTTGGTGCAAGCCTCGTGAAACTTGCCCGTGAGTGCCTCTTGTAACGGACGTGTTGGTTAACCCGTGCCAGGGAGGCCATTACACCATCAGGGGAATATACACACACAAAATAACCAATTTCGTGCAGTTAAAAATGGTCCGAGGGAAATTATGTTATTATTTTGATCAAAACAGCTAGAGCGGACTATGCTGTGTTTGACGTCAACACTGCGGTAAACTCAACATTCATGGGCATTCGAGCATGTTGGAGCCCCTGAAGTAAGAAATATATTTTGACTGTGTAATGGGTTAAACATGCAGACTTCGACACGCAATCACTTCCGTCCTTTAAATATATATATACACAAGTACTCACGGTACAAGAGGGGCTCGTAGCCCAAGCCTCCTTTGTTTTAATATTTTAGCGAGAGAAAGAGAGAGAGAGAGAGAGAGAGAGAGAGAGAGAGAGAGAGAGAGAAGCAGTATATTCAAGAATTAAGTGATACACGCGCCAAAATAGAAATGCAACTGAAAATGGAGTTAATCCCCTTCCTACTGTAGGGAAACGTCAGATTATCCTCAACAGAAAGCGAGGGAGAAAATGTAAAATGGTCAAATAGACACGAGAAATGTAGGGATAACGAGTAAATTGCTGTGTGTGTATTTATATTTTTATATATTAACCTTTTGACCTTAGATTTGATGTTGTTTATCATTGTAAATGTTCGAAAAGAAAAATTTAATACGTGGGGGAAATACCTCACAAAATTTTAAACACTATATATATGAGCACATAGGTATCACTTTCCTCACAGACTTAAGCAAGTTGCGTCCCCCTCTGTCAAGGGTCACTGTGAAGAAATGGGTAACCATCTCACTCACAGAGATTTCTCTGTTCTGATTTCCAATGCATTTCGACAAGATTTCAACATCTTTGACTCGGTATCGATGGAAAGAACGAGACTCCGAGTTAACGGTTCGAGACTTCAAGTAAACTTTACACTGATCTACGTCCGGACGAAATATGCTGTTACAGCCCGTCCTCATAAACAAAGGCCAAAGTCTATTCCATGCACCCTGATTGATTGATAAAGATTAAGCCACCCAAGAGGTGGCACGGGCATGAATAGCCCGTAAGCGGTACAATTTTTTGTTCAGTAATTCTTTTCAGTATTCTGAGGTTGCATTTAATCATCAAGCTGTTATCGCGGGGGAGGTTATCTTGAGATGATTTCGGGGCTTTAGTGTCCCCGCGGCTCGGTCCTCGACCAGGCCTCAGTAGTAGGGTTGGCGCCACACAGACGAATTTTTTTTTCTGGGAGAAAAATCCCCTGTGCGCCCCAAGGGTTTCAGGTCCAAAGGGAAAAAAGGTACCTGTGCGCCCCAAGGGTTTCAGGTAAATTTAGAATATCCCCTGTGCGCCCCAAGGGTTTTCAGGTAAATTTTGTCAGTCGCAGATTTTAGAAGTAAGGATTTCTTATAATGAAAAATAATGGCATACGAGTTTGTTAAGTTCTTATGAGAAAAATAATTTCCGAGACTTAGAAGTTTGTTAAGGCCTTATGGGAGAAATTCAAATAACGTGTGTAGCACTTTAGGGCTTCCAGGAGAACTCTACGGACATATTTTACATGTTTTCAACTTACAAAATCGTCTATGTAAGCCTTAGTTATTCATATAAATTTAGAAAATCACCTGTGTAAGTCATTGTTTTCAGGGTTTCGTACATCACACCCCCCTCCCTCCCCCGTACCTCGCAATCTGTCGCCTCACCTGTGTTTACTTTACGCCCGGTCAGCCAGACCTCTTATCTTATGTTATCTTCTCATAATATCTGGACCGTCCCTCCTCTCTCTCTCTCCTTTCATTCAGTTCAACTATTTTCCAACATCGTATGTTTGCTCCTTTTCATTAAGCAAGTCAGTATGTTTGCTCCTTTTCATTAAGCAAGTCAGTTTTACACAAATAAATCATGTTAGTAAGCAAGTTCTAGCTCACGTTCCCCACCTTAGTCCCCTGTCGTATAAAGAATACTATCATTCCAATCCCTCTAAAATTTAAAAATAATCATATTTCAAACGTAGTTCAATACAGTAATTAGTTACCAAGCTCCAGCTCTTGTCCTCCGCCTTAGCTCTCTCTCGTATCTTCGTTAGTATCAGTCCAATTTCCCTGAAATTTCTACCCTCTGTATTTCAGACATAGTTTAGTAAATGCAAACAATTATCAAACTCTAGCTCTTGTCCCCAGCTTAGTTCATTTGTACAAAATCATTAGTAACAGTCCAAATTTCCCTGAAATTTCTACCCTCTGTATTTCAGACATAGTTTAGTAAATGCAAACAATTATCAAACTCTAGCTCTTGTCCCCAGCTTAGTTCATTTGTACAAAATCATTAGTAACAGTCCAAATTTCCCTGAAATTTCTACCCTCTGTATTTCAGACATAGTTTAGTAAATGCAAACAATTATCAAACTCTAGCTCTTGTCCCCAGCTTAGTTCATTTGTACAAAATCATTAGTAACAGTCCAAATTCCCTGAGATTTTTAGCCTCTGTATTTCAGACACCGTAAATAAGATCAAAACAGTTACCAAGCTCCAGCTCTTGTCCTCCACCTTAGCTCTCTCTCGTATCTTCGTTAGTAACAGATCAATTCCCCTGAAATTTCTACCCTCCGTATTTCAGACACCGTAAATAAAATCAAAATAGTTATCGAGCTCCAGCTCTCGTCCCCCGCCTTAATTCTCTTTCGTATCTTTGTAAATAAACCATCAATTTCCCTGAAATTTTTACCCTCTGTATTTCAGACATAGTAAATATGAAGTAAACAATTATAAAACTCTAGCTCTTGTCCTCTGTCCAAGCTCACTTTTGTAAAATCATTACTCTCAGTCCAAATCACCCAACTACATTTTCAGACATAGTAAATAAAAAACCAGTTCAGTTATCAAGTTTCAACTCTTGTGCCCCAGCTTAGTTCATTTGTACAAGTTCTTTATTTCCAACTAAATCACCCTGAGATTTAAGATCACCTTATTTCTAACGTAGTAAAATTAATCAGGGCATTAACCAAGCTACATTTCCTCAGCCTTAGATCATCAAACATAAATATTTTCGATCAAGTCCGTCTCCTGCCTATCTGTTTATCAGAATAATTACATTACCCTCCCCTCCCCAACGTATCCAAAACTTCAATAATCGTACTGTATTTGCATATTTTCTCTATATTCAGCTGTGTTCTTCACATTTTGTCCATGTTTTCTATGTTCACTCCATGTTCTTCAAATGTTCACAGTCCCATTCAGTTCATATTTTCACAAGTATCTCCATTTTTTCTGTAATCTTTCTCTTAGTGTCATTACTTTCTCTACAAATTCTAGTCATATTTTCTATGTTTTCATGTTCATCACATGTTCTCTTTACAACTTTTATACTCAATATTCATGCTAACTTCCATATTTTGTGTTCTTTGCAATATTCATGTTCCTCTACAAGTTCATGTTCCGCACAAGATCACTTCGTTTTTTCACCTTCACTTACATGTTTTCTACATTCTTTGTCATATTCTCCATGTTCTTCACAAATCCATTGTTCATTCTTTGTATTCCCTATTCCCCTTATCATGTTTTCATGTTCTCTGTAAGTTCATATTCCCAGCATGTTCACTGTATTCATCAACTTTTCTTACATATGTTCTTTGCCATGTTCCCCATATGTTCTCTAGGTTTTTCCCCTTACATGTTATCTAACGTTCCTTAACTAAAAAATCTTTCACCAATCAACTAAAAACATAGTCACTTTCGTCATTTCTCAACTAAACTTATTATCCAGTCAACTAAAAATAGTCAGAAATAGCCTCGTTCAACACTGTTCTTAACTAAAACAACCTTTCTCTTAGCTAAAAATTGTCAAAGGAAACTTTTTTCAGCACTTTCTTAACAGGCGCTATGTTTCATCAAGAAAAAAATTGTCAATGGAAACTTTCCAAAACTGTTCATAACTAGCTTTTATCCATCGTCAATCAACTAAAAATAATAACTTTCATCATTTCTTAACTAAACTTATTCCCCAGTCATCAGAAAATAACCGTGTTCATCATGTTTCATTGTCATTTCATAACTAAAATTATCTGCCAATCATCAGAAAAAGTCACTTTCATCATTTCTTAACTAAACTTATTCCCCAGTCATCAGAAAATAACCGTGTTCTTCATGTTTCATTGTCATTTCTTATCTAAAAATTATCCGCCAATCATCAGAAAAAGTCATGTTCATCATGTTTTGGCTTTTGCTCAACTAAAAGTATTCATCGGTCAACTAAAAATAGTTACTTCATCGTGTTTCCTTGTCATTTCTTAACTGAAATATCACTTCTCTCATCTGAAAATAGTCAGGATTAACCTCATTCAACACCGTTCTTAACTAAAGTAACCTTTCGCTTAGCTAAAAATTGTCAAAGGAATCTTTTCAGCACTGTTCATAACTAACTTTATCCATCGTCAAGTAAGAAAATATAGTCAAAGATATCTATCATCGTCGTTCTTAACTGACATTTATACTTTGCGGAGCACTAAAATAGTCACTGTCATCATATTTGTCTTTTTCCTCAACTAAAGAGTCAAATGTAACTTTTTCACCACTTTCGTAACTAAAATTATATGTCGCTAAGTAAGAAAAAATAGTCAAATGTAACTTTTTCAACACTTTCGTAACTAAAATTATATGTCGCTAAGTAAGAAAAATAGTCAAAGGTGCTCTCCGTTACACAAAAGTTACTCTTCGAGAAATCAAAGACACTCTTCAATACATCAAGGACTTACTCAAAGACACCAAAGTTACACTCTAAGACATCCTTCGAGACATCAAAGACATCCTTTAAGACTTCAAGGGCACTCTTCGAGATATCAAAAGACACTCTCAAACACTCAAAAATTTACTCGCATCCCTCAAAGTTATTCTCGGAGCTATCAAAAAAGTTAATCTCTAAAACAACAAAAGTTAATCTCGGTCATCAAAGTTGATCTGCAAGATATCTTCGAGTCATCAAAGTTACTTTTTCATTACATCAAAGACGCGTTCAAATACTACCCATGTTCTCAGAAGTCATTCTCAAAGTTATTCAAAGAGCTAACAAAAGTTATTCTCAGAGTCACCTTCGTTCTTCAGAGAAACTTTCCAAAACATCTTTGTTCATCAAAGTTATTCTCAGAGTTAACAAAGGTAATCTCTAACTCACTCTCAGTCATCAAAGTTAATCCAAGAGACGTCAAAGTTAATCTAAGACATCATCTTTCATCAAAGATATTCTCTCTAAGCCATCAATGTTCTTCTCTAAGACATAAAAGTTATTCTCTATGTCAACAAAAGTTATTCTCTGAGCTAACAAAATACTACTCATGTTCTCAAAGACATTCTCCAATTCATCAATGTTGTTTCAAAGACATCAAAGTTAATCTCAGAGTTATCCAAAGACATTCTCAAAGTCATCTAAAGTTATTCTCTAAGACATCAAAGATATTCTAAGAGTTATCAAAAGTTATTCTCAGTCATGTTATGTTATTCTCTAACTCTCTTCCATTCATCAAAGACATTCTCTAAGCCCTCAAAGTTATTCTCTAAGACAACAAAGTCATTCCCAGAGTCATCAAAAGTTATTCTTCGAAACATAAAATTTGCTCTGTAAGATATCTTCGTTCATCAAACTTATTCTCCGAGATATCTAAAGTTATTCTCAGAACAATCAAAAGTTATTATAAGACAACAAAAATTTATTATCAGAGCTACCCAAAGCTATTCTCAGAGTCACCTTCGTTCGTCAGAGAAACTTTCAAAACATCTTTGTTCAACAAACTTGTTTTCAAAGTCATCAAAAGTTAATCTAAGACATCTGCTTTCATCAAAGTTATTTTCAGAGACATCTAAAGTTATTATGTAAGACATAAAAGTTATTCTCAGAGACATCAAATGTTATTCTCGAAGTCATCAAAGATATTTTCAGAGACATCTAAAGTTAATTTCTATGTTATAAAGTTATTCTCAGAGACATCTAAAGTTAATCTTGGTCATCAAAGTTGTTCTCTAAACATCAATGTTGTTCTCCAAGACATCAAAGATGTTCTCAAAATCATAAAAGTTATTCCCAGAGCTATCAAAGTTAATCTCAGAGTTATCCAAAGATATTCTCATGTCCACAAAAGTTATTCCAAGAGACGTCAAAGTTGTTTCAAAGACTTCAAAGTTAATCTCAGAGTTATCCAAAGACATTCTCAGAGACATCTAAAGTTATTCTCTAAGACATCAAAGTTGTTCTAAGAGTTATCAAAAGTTATTCTCAGTCATGATATGTTATTCTCTAACTCACTTCCATTCATCAAAGACATTCTCTAAGTCCTGAAAGTTATTCTCTAAGACAACAAAGTCTTTCTCAGAGCTACCAAAGATGTTCTCTAAATCATAAAAGTTAATCTTAACTCACCTTCGTTCATTAGAGAAACTTTCCAATCCATATTCGTTGACCAGAGTTATTCTCAGAGTCATCAAAGCGATCTCTAATTCATCTTCGTTCTCCAAAGTTGTTCTCTAAGACACCTTCGTTCATCAAAGAAACTCTCCTTCTTCCATCATGTTATTCTTTAAGACATCTTCAGTCATAAAATTTTCTCTCCAAAATGTAACTAGTTCAGCTTTTCATACCAAACCTGCATTTCTGTTAAAACATATTTTCTTAGACATTTTACCTTTTAAACTGTTCTCTGAACTACACTGTTCAAACCTACGTAACCTATCCTCTCCACCCAATGTTACTTAGTTAACGTAACGTTCCTAAACCTAGCTTTACCTATCCTAACATACCTTACCTTACCTTCCCTATCTTACCTAACTTTACCTATCCTAACATAACTTACCTTACCTTCCCTATCTTACCTAACTTTACCTATCCTAACATAACTTACCTTACCTTCTCTAACTTAACCTAACTTTACCTATCCTAACTTAACTTACCTAACTTATTCTGCTTAACATAACTTACCTTCATATCTTACCTAACTTTACCTATCCTATCCTAACCTAACTTGTCTTACATAACTTAATCTTACTTTCCCAAACTGATGTATCCTAACTTATCTAGTCCAACCAGACATGATCTAACTTAAGTATTCCTTCTTGTCTTTGTGTTTCGTCAATCATTGTCTCATATTCATTTACTCATTTCAAGGGTTAATTTCTCAAATGGTCACTTATGCATTTCAAGTGCTATTTGTTAGAGATTGGATATTTAAGCATTTCAAAGAATTATAATTTCTCAAATGGACGTTTTTGCATTTCAAGTGCTATTTGCTAGAGATTGAATATTTAAGCATTTCAAAGAATTTTTGTTATATATGGGCATTTACTCGTTTCAAGGGCTAATTTCTCAAATGGTCATTTTTGCAGATCAAGGGTTATTTGTTAAAGTTCATCAAGTTGCCCATAAGTTGTATTAGTAGGTTCTATCTTATGTTCTTATTCCCCAACCCTTTAACCTAACCTTTCAGATGTAGTTTGTTGAATATATTATCCTTTTCCTAACCTTTCAGATGTAGCTTTGTTTCTCCTTTTTGTATATTTTTACCCAAACCATCTTTCCTTCTTTACTTTGTTTTCACATATAAGTTCATTCTTTATCTTAGTAATAATAAAATTACAATAGTAAAGAATCAGATCTACTAAGACTTGAAATTGAGAAACAAGAGCTCAAGGGAGTGAGAGCATGAAAGAAGAGCAAGGAGTAAGAGAGAGGGGGCGGAAGAAAATGGGGCCAAAGAAGAGAGAATGAGAGAGAGTGTGGGCATGGGAGCACTAAGACTTGAATTGAGAAAAAGAAAAACTAAGTGAATGAGAATGAGGGTGTGAGAATGGGAGCAATAAGACATGAATTTGAGAAACAAGAGAGCATTTGAGCAAATGAGGGAGAGAGAGGGGGAGGAAGAGAGAGAATAAGGGAGAGAGATAGAAAAGGAGGGTTAGAAGGAGTAGGAGAATCAAAGTAAAAGAAGGAAAGAAGGTTTGGGTAAAAATATACAAAGGAGAAACAAAACTACATCTGAAAGGTTAGGAAAAGGATAATATATTCAACAAACTACATCTGAAAGGTTAGGTTAAAGGGTTGGGGAATAAGAACATAAGATAGAACCTACTAATACAACTTATGGGCAACTTGATGAACTTTAACAAATAACCCTTGATCTGCAAAAATGACCATTTGAGAAATTAGCCCTTGAAACGAGTAAATGCCCATATATAACAAAAATTCTTTGAAATGCTTAAATATTCAATCTCTAGCAAATAGCACTTGAAATGCAAAAACGTCCATTTGAGAAATTATAATTCTTTGAAATGCTTAAATATCCAATCTCTAACAAATAGCACTTGAAATGCATAAGTGACCATTTGAGAAATTAACCCTTGAAATGAGTAAATGAATATGAGACAATGATTGACGAAACACAAAGACAAGAAGGAATACTTAAGTTAGATCATGTCTGGTTGGACTAGATAAGTTAGGATACATCAGTTTGGGAAAGTAAGATTAAGTTATGTAAGACAAGTTAGGTTAGGATAGGATAGGTAAAGTTAGGTAAGATATGAAGGTAAGTTATGTTAAGCAGAATAAGTTAGGTAAGTTAAGTTAGGATAGGTAAAGTTAGGTTAAGTTAGAGAAGGTAAGGTAAGTTATGTTAGGATAGGTAAAGTTAGGTAAGATAGGGAAGGTAAGGTAAGTTATGTTAGGATAGGTAAAGTTAGGTAAGATAGGGAAGGTAAGGTAAGGTATGTTAGGATAGGTAAAGCTAGGTTTAGGAACGTTACGTTAACTAAGTAACATTGGGTGGAGAGGATAGGTTACGTAGGTTTGAACAGTGTAGTTCAGAGAACAGTTTAAAAGGTAAAATGTCTAAGAAAATATGTTTTAACAGAAATGCAGGTTTGGTATGAAAAGCTGAACTAGTTACATTTTGGAGAGAAAATTTTATGACTGAAGATGTCTTAAAGAATAACATGATGGAAGAAGGAGAGTTTCTTTGATGAACGAAGGTGTCTTAGAGAACAACTTTGGAGAACGAAGATGAATTAGAGATCGCTTTGATGACTCTGAGAATAACTCTGGTCAACGAATATGGATTGGAAAGTTTCTCTAATGAACGAAGGTGAGTTAAGATTAACTTTTATGATTTAGAGAACATCTTTGGTAGCTCTGAGAAAGACTTTGTTGTCTTAGAGAATAACTTTCAGGACTTAGAGAATGTCTTTGATGAATGGAAGTGAGTTAGAGAATAACATATCATGACTGAGAATAACTTTTGATAACTCTTAGAACAACTTTGATGTCTTAGAGAATAACTTTAGATGTCTCTGAGAATGTCTTTGGATAACTCTGAGATTAACTTTGAAGTCTTTGAAACAACTTTGACGTCTCTTGGAATAACTTTTGTGGACATGAGAATATCTTTGGATAACTCTGAGATTAACTTTGATAGCTCTGGGAATAACTTTTATGATTTTGAGAACATCTTTGATGTCTTGGAGAACAACATTGATGTTTAGAGAACAACTTTGATGACCAAGATTAACTTTAGATGTCTCTGAGAATAACTTTATAACATAGAAATTAACTTTAGATGTCTCTGAAAATATCTTTGATGACTTCGAGAATAACATTTGATGTCTCTGAGAATAACTTTTATGTCTTACATAATAACTTTAGATGTCTCTGAAAATAACTTTGATGAAAGCAGATGTCTTAGATTAACTTTTGATGACTTTGAAAACAAGTTTGTTGAACAAAGATGTTTTGAAAGTTTCTCTGACGAACGAAGGTGACTCTGAGAATAGCTTTGGGTAGCTCTGATAATAAATTTTTGTTGTCTTATAATAACTTTTGATTGTTCTGAGAATAACTTTAGATATCTCGGAGAATAAGTTTGATGAACGAAGATATCTTACAGAGCAAATTTTATGTTTCGAAGAATAACTTTTGATGACTCTGGGAATGACTTTGTTGTCTTAGAGAATAACTTTGAGGGCTTAGAGAATGTCTTTGATGAATGGAAGAGAGTTAGAGAATAACATAACATGACTGAGAATAACTTTTGATAACTCTTAGAATATCTTTGATGTCTTAGAGAATAACTTTAGATGACTTTGAGAATGTCTTTGGATAACTCTGAGATTAACTTTGATGTCTTTGAAACAACATTGATGAATTGGAGAATGTCTTTGAGAACATGAGTAGTATTTTGTTAGCTCAGAGAATAACTTTTGTTGACATAGAGAATAACTTTTATGTCTTAGAGAAGAACATTGATGGCTTAGAGAGAATATCTTTGATGAAAGATGATGTCTTAGATTAACTTTGACGTCTCTTGGATTAACTTTGATGACTGAGAGTGAGTTAGAGATTACCTTTGTTAACTCTGAGAATAACTTTGATGAACAAAGATGTTTTGGAAAGTTTCTCTGAAGAACGAAGGTGACTCTGAGAATAACTTTTGTTAGCTCTTTGAATAACTTTGAGAATGACTTCTGAGAACATGGGTAGTATTTGAACGCGTCTTTGATGTAATGAAAAAGTAACTTTGATGACTCGAAGATATCTTGCAGATCAACTTTGATGACCGAGATTAACTTTTGTTGTTTTAGAGATTAACTTTTTTGATAGCTCCGAGAATAACTTTGAGGGATGCGAGTAAATTTTTGAGTGTTTGAGAGTGTCTTTTGATATCTCGAAGAGTGCCCTTGAAGTCTTAAAGGATGTCTTTGATGTCTCGAAGGATGTCTTAGAGTGTAACTTTGGTGTCTTTGAGTAAGTCCTTGATGTATTGAAGAGTGTCTTTGATTTCTCGAAGAGTAACTTTTGTGTAACGGAGAGCACCTTTGACTATTTTTCTTACTTAGCGACATATAATTTTAGTTACGAAAGTGTTGAAAAAGTTACATTTGACTATTTTTTCTTACTTAGCGACATATAATTTTAGTTACGAAAGTGGTGAAAAAGTTACATTTGACTCTTTAGTTGAGGAAAAAGACAAATATGATGACAGTGACTATTTTAGTGCTCCGCAAAGTATAAATGTCAGTTAAGAACGACGATGATAGATATCTTTGACTATATTTTCTTACTTGACGATGGATAAAGTTAGTTATGAACAGTGCTGAAAAGATTCCTTTGACAATTTTTAGCTAAGCGAAAGGTTACTTTAGTTAAGAACGGTGTTGAATGAGGTTAATCCTGACTATTTTCAGATGAGAGAAGTGATATTTCAGTTAAGAAATGACAAGGAAACACGATGAAGTAACTATTTTTAGTTGACCGATGAATACTTTTAGTTGAGCAAAAGCCAAAACATGATGAACATGACTTTTTCTGATGATTGGCGGATAATTTTTAGATAAGAAATGACAATGAAACATGAAGAACACGGTTATTTTCTGATGACTGGGGAATAAGTTTAGTTAAGAAATGATGAAAGTGACTTTTTCTGATGATTGGCAGATAATTTTAGTTATGAAATGACAATGAAACATGATGAACACGGTTATTTTCTGATGACTGGGGAATAAGTTTAGTTAAGAAATGATGAAAGTTATTATTTTTAGTTGATTGACGATGGATAAAAGCTAGTTATGAACAGTTTTGGAAAGTTTCCATTGACAATTTTTTTCTTGATGAAACATAGCGCCTGTTAAGAAAGTGCTGAAAAAAGTTTCCTTTGACAATTTTTAGCTAAGAGAAAGGTTGTTTTAGTTAAGAACAGTGTTGAACGAGGCTATTTCTGACTATTTTTAGTTGACTGGATAATAAGTTTAGTTGAGAAATGACGAAAGTGACTATGTTTTTAGTTGATTGGTGAAAGATTTTTTAGTTAAGGAACGTTAGATAACATGTAAGGGGAAAAACCTAGAGAACATATGGGGAACATGGCAAAGAACATATGTAAGAAAAGTTGATGAATACAGTGAACATGCTGGGAATATGAACTTACAGAGAACATGAAAACATGATAAGGGGAATAGGGAATACAAAGAATGAACAATGGATTTGTGAAGAACATGGAGAATATGACAAAGAATGTAGAAAACATGTAAGTGAAGGTGAAAAAACGAAGTGATCTTGTGCGGAACATGAACTTGTAGAGGAACATGAATATTGCAAAGAACACAAAATATGGAAGTTAGCATGAATATTGAGTATAAAAGTTGTAAAGAGAACATGTGATGAACATGAAAACATAGAAAATATGACTAGAATTTGTAGAGAAAGTAATGACACTAAGAGAAAGATTACAGAAAAAATGGAGATACTTGTGAAAATATGAACTGAATGGGACTGTGAACATTTGAAGAACATGGAGTGAACATAGAAAACATGGACAAAATGTGAAGAACACAGCTGAATATAGAGAAAATATGCAAATACAGTACGATTATTGAAGTTTTGGATACGTTGGGGAGGGGAGGGTAATGTAATTATTCTGATAAACAGATAGGCAGGAGACGGACTTGATCGAAAATATTTATGTTTGATGATCTAAGGCTGAGGAAATGTAGCTTGGTTAATGCCCTGATTAATTTTACTACGTTAGAAATAAGGTGATCTTAAATCTCAGGGTGATTTAGTTGGAAATAAAGAACTTGTACAAATGAACTAAGCTGGGGCACAAGAGTTGAAACTTGATAACTGAACTGGTTTTTTATTTACTATGTCTGAAAATGTAGTTGGGTGATTTGGACTGAGAGTAATGATTTTACAAAAGTGAGCTTGGACAGAGGACAAGAGCTAGAGTTTTATAATTGTTTACTTCATATTTACTATGTCTGAAATACAGAGGGTAAAAATTTCAGGGAAATTGATGGTTTATTTACAAAGATACGAAAGAGAATTAAGGCGGGGGACGAGAGCTGGAGCTCGATAACTATTTTGATTTTATTTACGGTGTCTGAAATACGGAGGGTAGAAATTTCAGGGGAATTGATCTGTTACTAACGAAGATACGAGAGAGAGCTAAGGTGGAGGACAAGAGCTGGAGCTTGGTAACTGTTTTGATCTTATTTACGGTGTCTGAAATACAGAGGCTAAAAATCTCAGGGAATTTGGACTGTTACTAATGATTTTGTACAAATGAACTAAGCTGGGGACAAGAGCTAGAGTTTGATAATTGTTTGCATTTACTAAACTATGTCTGAAATACAGAGGGTAGAAATTTCAGGGAAATTTGGACTGTTACTAATGATTTTGTACAAATGAACTAAGCTGGGGACAAGAGCTAGAGTTTGATAATTGTTTGCATTTACTAAACTATGTCTGAAATACAGAGGGTAGAAATTTCAGGGAAATTTGGACTGTTACTAATGATTTTGTACAAATGAACTAAGCTGGGGACAAGAGCTAGAGTTTGATAATTGTTTGCATTTACTAAACTATGTCTGAAATACAGAGGGTAGAAATTTCAGGGAAATTGGACTGATACTAACGAAGATACGAGAGAGAGCTAAGGCGGAGGACAAGAGCTGGAGCTTGGTAACTAATTACTGTATTGAACTACGTTTGAAATATGATTATTTTTAAATTTTAGAGGGATTGGAATGATAGTATTCTTTATACGACAGGGGACTAAGGTGGGGAACGTGAGCTAGAACTTGCTTACTAACATGATTTATTTGTGTAAAACTGACTTGCTTAATGAAAAGGAGCAAACATACTGACTTGCTTAATGAAAAGGAGCAAACATACGATGTTGGAAAATAGTTGAACTGAATGAAAGGAGAGAGAGAGAGGAGGGACGGTCCAGATATTATGAGAAGATAACATAAGATAAGAGGTCTGGCTGACCGGGCGTAAAGTAAACACAGGTGAGGCGACAGATTGCGAGGTACGGGGGAGGGAGGGGGGTGTGATGTACGAAACCCTGAAAACAATGACTTACACAGGTGATTTTCTAAATTTATATGAATAACTAAGGCTTACATAGACGATTTTGTAAGTTGAAAACATGTAAAATATGTCCGTAGAGTTCTCCTGGAAGCCCTAAAGTGCTACACACGTTATTTGAATTTCTCCCATAAGGCCTTAACAAACTTCTAAGTCTCGGAAATTATTTTTCTCATAAGAACTTAACAAACTCGTATGCCATTATTTTTCATTATAAGAAATCCTTACTTCTAAAATCTGCGACTGACAAAATTTACCTGAAAACCCTTGGGGCGCACAGGGGATATTCTAAATTTACCTGAAACCCTTGGGGCGCACAGGTACCTTTTTTCCCTTTGGACCTGAAACCCTTGGGGCGCACAGGGGATTTTTCTCCCAGAAAAAAAAATTCGTCTGTGTGGCGCCAACCCTACTACTGGCCTCCATCCCCAGGAAGCAGCCCGTGACAGTTGACTAACACCCAGGTACCTATTTTACTGCTAGGTAACAGGGGCATAGGGTGAAAGAAACTCTGCCCATTGTTTCTCGCTGGCGCCTAGGATCGAACCCAGGACCACAGTCCCGCGTGATGTCCGCTTGGCCAACCGGACCGGCCGGGACTCGGGAGGATACTGCTTGACAGTCTTTATGAGGGTGTCCAGCTGCTGGACACCTTTTTTGACCAGGATCCATGCACCCGCCAAACCCCCTGTTATGAATTAAAAACGGTTTACACATGACTCACAACTGATGACGTCCTATCACTTCCTGAACAAGTGCCTTGCTGACGACTTTTGTTTGAACCACAACGCTGTAAATGCTGATTGGTTGATTGATGAAGATTAAGCCACCCAAAAGGTGGCACGGGCATGAATAGCCCGTAAGTGGTGGCCCTTTGGAGTCATTACCAGTATCATTAGCTGATACTGAGAGATCTGTGGAGGTGCGACTGCACCCTGCGGAGAGGTCGTGGCCTCTGTGTAAATGCTTCACCCACGTACTATAAATACAGATAATCGCCAACAGAACCTAAACATCTAACTTAACTAATGCCAAAATATGCCCAATATGCTAATATATAACAATGTTAATTTATCAATCACTTGAGAATGGTCCAGGACGGACCGAAAAGTCGTCGTCCCTTCACCTTCTAGTGTGTGGTCTGGTCAACTTACTTTAGCTACGTTATTGTGACTCATCGCCTGCAAATGTTAATTTATATTTGAGAAAATTCCTGTTCTGAATGAACAGCATGTTAAAATTGATGAATGCTTCTTTGGGGTCGATCAGTGGATGGAATTGACTGTCTGAGGACGGGTTGGCTGTTAGGCCTTTTCATATTTTATTTTCTAGCTGGAATATAATTGGATTTTTACTTCTGTATATTTTTTTATTTATGCTATATTTTCTTGGTAATTTCAATGGATATTGATTTACATAGATTTTGAACTATTTAGTTATGAGCGTAATAAGTTAGAGCGTAATAAGCTTCCCAAACTTAACCAACTTTCCCAAACTTAGTAAGTTTTCCCAAGTTTAGCAAGCTTTTTAAATGTCAGTAAGTTTTTTTCATCGGTTTAATGAGCAAACTTTTATAAAGCTAAAACTCAAATAAGCTGTAAGTTATAAGCTTAACACAATTTCTCAAGCTTTCATAATCCTAATAAGCTTCATAAGCCCAATACTTAATACAATAAATAAGTTTCAGAAAGCTTTTTTAAACTTATCAAAGGCTTACTAAGCTTGGGAATACTTATAGCTTTGGGAAAGCTTATTTAGTTTATGAAAGCTTGCAAGGCTTGGGAAATATTAAATTTATGAAAGCTTACTAAAGTTGGGTTGCTTGAGGCCAGAGGATGATTGAGGGGGAGAGTTAGGTTTCACACAGATGGGGAATCTAACAATGAGAAACAAAACTCATCTGGAGACAACTCTAATTGGTCACGTCACTCTTGGGGAAAAGAATGGACAAGACCAGACAGAGATGTCGTTACGTCAGGGGTCAGAGACAGGCAGTAGCAGAGAATTAAAAATAAAAGGTGATATGAGACAGTTGGGAAAGCTAATTGGAGTCTCACACCATTATCCTTAAAGGAATGTACCAAAGATACTCTATGAGACACACAAACACCCACGTTAACAAAAATAATAATCCCACATAACAGTTTATGACTGATATTGATCTCTGCTAACTTTATGTCTAGTCATACTGGCTTAATGCCTTCTGATAATTACCTTACCTGTATGGTCTTCTGCCCACTGCAACCCATTCTCAGGACAACTTCATTCCATCCAGCGGTCGAACCCAAAGACACATTCATAAATTTTAATATGCTGTTCATTCAAAATAGGAATTTTCTCAAAATAGGTTAAGGTGTCAATATGGGCGTGATCAAGCATAAGCTAAGCCCAAACTTCGCTTGGCCTCATTCTGTTTCTTGATGTGATGGTCACAATATTCCTTATAAAAAAACATAATGAAACCATGAAAGAAAGATCTCCTGTGTAACCCACGTATTCTTTGAGCTATAATATTTCACAGATTGTTCAAACAATGATTTAATGCTATTGCTTTTTAGATTTACTAAACAATTGCACACATGGTCATGTGTGTGACACCTGCTGTGTTTCACATCATTGCCAACAGCCTGTCCTCATTCACTTTATGCCCTGGCACACTTGCCTCACTCCTCGGAGCTAGCTTTTTCAGGCAATCTCCTTCAGTACCGACTGTTTCATCATCATTATAGATTTGATGCCGATATAGATTGTTAGCAAAAAGGAACATTCTAAATTAATTTTTGAATGGCTCAGCCCTGCTCATATCTGTACTCAATTTTTCACCTATAATCTTCCTCTTGATCAAAAACACACACGTCATATTAACGTAATATATATCAATGAGAAAATCCACTGGGACTATAGGTAGGCACAAACCTATGACCCGGAATTGCAGTAGCATACTCTACTCGACCACTAGACCACCGCTAACTTGTAAAAGTCATACAACTGGTTTCCTACTGAAATCACAAAGTCTGGAGGCCCCTACTGAAGCCAGTACAAGTTTCTACGTATGACCCACAAGCACTTGGGTGAAAGGTTCGCACCCACCTATAGTCAGAGTGAATTTTCTCATCGATATACAGTATATATTACGTTAATGTGATTTGTGTGTTTCTGAAGTTGGGACGTAAGGTGTAGGACCACTTTGCCCTTCCACCCGAGTGCTTGTGGGTAAAATAAAAATAGATAAAAGGACTGGCTTCAGTAGGAGCTTCCAGACATCACCACTGGGTGATGCTGTGCAAACCATTTATACACATCCTCAACCAATTGTGCATTTTATGAAGGCTTCAAGGCTTTTCTATTACAACTTCTGCTAGTGCTTGTTCCCTCAACTCTCACCAGTAGTTATTTATTGTATGTATATATAATGTTAACATTTTCTTACATCAGAATTGGTACTTGTGCCTAGAACAAAATCCTTGCAGACACAGCGGAGCAGCCATTTTTCTCAAAATTTAACCACTCGTAGCTTATCTTTACTGGATAGCATAAATTGCTTTCTTTTAACTGCTCCAAGCCAACTGCTGCTGCTACCAGACATGGTCTTAGCAAAAAAAAAAATTCTATTACAGCAAACACAAAGAAAATCTTTCAGTACCAGAGCAGCACTGTAGAACCATGCAAGGGAAGAGATCACATGGTTACGAAAGTTGACTAGGAAAGTTTTAATGTGTTATGGGCATAAGTCACCACATTTTTTTCACCAATCAATGACAAAATTGTGGTAACCCAAATTGGCTACGAGTTACAAAGTAAAACATTGGTACTTAAATACATTTAGTTTCTCATTCTGTATATCACAAAAATACAAATCCTCATTTGGGTTAAAAGGCCCAAAAAGGGTAAAAAACACAAGTGTGAATTCTGACGAATTACTCCAAGATTTGGGTTACTGGAATCCGAAGTATCAAGCTCTTACGGTATATTCAGAAATGTGTTTCTCATATACAGTACTGTACACTCAAAACCAATTTTTTGGGCAATATAAACAAAATTAAATACCATTTCATATTTATTTACAGTGAAATAGCTAGGAATGGGTGCTTACAGAATATTTCTTATGGAGTGCAAACTGCCATCTATTGGTGAGGGGAAGCAGAGGGCCAAAGAGAGAAGACGACGACTCGTGTCACCACTAACAGCGTCTAGTTTTTAATGTTTTACTGCACTTACATAATTTATCGTGCAAAGATTGTATTTCTAACATATTTTTTCTTTATACATAATGAAATAACTTAACGAGTTTGCTTAGTACAATTTTTAATGTGTGGAGGTTAAGTGGAAAAATTTGGTCGAGTACATTAGCTCTCAAGACATTACTCCCATTCACTCGTGCAATTATTCCCACTTGTTAAGTTAATTAATAAAAGATTATTTTGTATAATAATGAATCTATCAATATTAAAAAGAATTAATCAATGTAAATATAACAAACTTCTTGGGTAAATCAAATAACATTTGAAAAGCCATGTCATGTTAAGCTTGCATGAAGGGGTAACACTTACCAAGAATTATACAATATCTGAAATTGATTTACGATTGGCTTAAACCCAACCATTTTGGATGCTAAACTGTACAATATTTACCAAATACAGTGGAACCTCGGGTTACGAGCGTCCCTATTTACGAGTTTTTCGGGTTACAAGCTCGATTTGTTTGGAAAATTTGCATCGGGATACGAGCATTGCATCTGGTTACGAGTTTGTTGATATGCGTACGGGCTGACCTAGCGCATGGTGGCACAGCGATCGCACCTCAATTTACCAGTGCCTCACGCCCAGTGACTATCCCACCTGAATTCTTTACAAGGATTTACAGTTTTTTTTCGTATTTTTGGCCATTTGAGCACAAAAGTTGTTATTATATATCTCGCTATGGGTCCCAAGAAAGCCAGTGGTTAGGTTCAACCTAAGAAAATAGTTGTGAGCAGAGACAGTAGAGGATGTCCCTTCCTCATTAAGAAAATGTGTGAAATATGGGAAGAACTGCAAAGTTTTGTTGAAAAAACTCACCCAGATAAAGCTGTAGCAGGTCGTTGCACTGACCTTTTAAATGACAAGGTGATGTCTTACTACAGACAAGTGTTGCAAAGAAGGGGAAAAACAATCTTCAATGGATCGTTTCGTTGTGAGAAAATCAAGCAGTGAGCCACAACCAGGACCTAGTGGTATGCAGGCAAAATGTGCCAGAGTGCACTCCAGAAAAATCTTTACTGCTTGATGTTATAATGGAAAGGGAACTTCCCTTCAAAACAGTAACACCTCTCCTCCTCCCCCCTCCTCACCATCTTCCATACACCAACAGGAGTCATCAGCAAGGGTAAGTAATAACTTGAACATGCTTTTGCAGTGTAGATTTGGATGACTTAGGTATACAATTTAGTTTGAAGTGAAGTTTTTGGGTAGTTAGGAATGGATTAATTCATTTCCCATTATTTTTTACGAGGAAATTAGCTTCGGTTAACAAATTTTTGGGTTACAAGCCGTCTCCAGGAACGGATTAAATTCTTAAACTGAGGTACCCCTGTAATGGGAATAAGCAAATATAACTTACACTTGAATTAACAAAATATTGGTAAATATGGCATAAAAAAAATATGGACAGACATACAGAGGGGGTGGGTCAGATGGACAATAAGAAAACATTGTGAATTAAGTTGGTGTGAAATTACAAAATTTACTTTTACTTACATTAAGAACTTGATACTGGAGCAAGACTCGTCAATAGTAGCATATGAGCATCTAGTCAGCATAGCTACCTATATGCATGCTTTATACTTATTTCATACAATGTTCAATGTGCTAAAATTATGTTCTCTTAATTTTTAGAATGTTATAAGTTACTGCCAGAAATACTGTATATTCATATTCCATAAAAATGTAGCAATTGATGCAATTGCCTGCACTGATCCAAAGTATAAAATTATATATACACATAAATACATACATATACATATGCTGTATACAGTATATGCTTTTACAAATGTATATATGGCCCTTAGTAACACATACACTTATAAGGTCACCAAGAAATTATGTAGAGAATACTTTTTCAAAAAATACAATTTTTTTTTTTTTCCCTTAAAACCTTAATTGAGAAGCAAATTTTCACGAAGACCTTTCATTGGTCGCAATATTTTGCCGATGCAGGTAATGCTGACGATACTGCTTTTGAATTTCATAGAGAATAATACCTGCAGCAACACTTGTGTTTAAACTGTCCATACCATTGGCCACTGGAACTGCGATTTGAATACCTCCATTACAATACGAGAATTTCTTGGCAGCATTGCTGAGGCCAGTCTCCCCACCAATAATAATACAGGCACCGAGTCTCATGCCGTTGATCATCCGAGTAATTTCTGGTTCGTCATAATAATGGACAGGAAGTTTCACATTTTTATAATTAGAAAGATGTTCTTCATCAACATAACTCGAATCAATAATAAATTTGCTTCCGTCACTGTCCATTTCATATGAGCTTACCATTTCATCATCATAAACTACAGACTCTTGTTTTTTAGTCGACGGTTCAACTGCCAAGTCTTGTTGTTGCTGTACATTTTCACTCTCACTTATAGTATTAAGATCTTTTTGGTCTCGACACACATCAGCTAACAAGAGTGGAGTACTGTCAGGAATATAACTCTTCATGATGTCCCAGGTTACTTTGCATGTTAGCTTCAGCCGAAAATGTGCTCCACATGCTGCTCGCAAAACCTTGGATTCCCATGGATCACAGCATCCTAGAAAAAAAACAAAATTATATGACTTGCACCACAGAATTCAAGTGCAAGCTTGTATTTTTCATACTACATTATACTGTACCATAAAATGGGCATGGATAACTGTACACCCTCATATAAATATTATTATGTGAAGGTATATTCAGCAATGTTTTAGTACAATAATTGCAGTATAATAACTGGTGTTGCACATGTTATGATGCTGCATCAAGACAACTGCTATAATTAAATTAAACTATAAAACATTCAATACATAAACTGTGGTTTATAAACACTTGCTATTTAAAAATCTTTTTCACAAGAAATAGGTAGTCCAAGAGCAAAGCCGTACATCTAATTTTAGAGTGACTTCAGCAAATATACAAAGTTGAATGTAATAAAATACTTCTTTCTCTGTAACCCATTCCACCACCGCCCACAGGATGGGTATGGGGTGCATAATAAAGAAAAACTTAAAATTCTCATTGGGCCTCAGTGGCTCCCTGGTCCTTTCCCCATCCCTTCCCTATCCAGGTTCATTGGTGGGTGGTATTCAGCTTCATTGTTATTTTCCATGCACATTCAGCCGATTCCATACAGAAGGCCTATGTCTCCGTCCAAAAAGAGGTGGAAGGTGAAGCATCGGCCCAGAGAGGACATGGAACCATTAAAGAAAGAGTTGCCTTAAGATTTAGTAAATGGCACTTGCCAATCCACCATATTTTAAACACTGATGAGGCAAATAAAACAATTACGAAATACAGCAGAGAGAAAAGAATGCAACAGAAGTGGATCATTTGTCTGAAAGCATCACAAAATGGTTGTGTGCAAGATGATGGAAAATATTTCTCATTGTAGCTTCATTCAGTATATAAATAAATGTGTGATTAGCTGATGTAAGAACTATGGTATAGAAGAATTAGTTTACCAAGTGAAGTGGTCAAAGAGTTTGGCAATAACAACTAGAAGAGTACAAAAAATTCCTAAGAATTTAGCTGGTGATAAACAAAGTGACTTTCATAATGAAAGCAGTATCATGGATCATATAATTGTACCTAGACAGCTATTAGAAAAAACATACAAGAAAGATTATGAGGTGGTTATGGCATATATGGACTTGGTGAAAGCATATAAAAAAGTGAAAAACATAAGGGTACCTGAAGAGTATTGAGCATTCACTGAGTTTGATAAAGGTTATAAAATGCTTTGAAAAACTTTTATGCAAAGAGTATTATATGAATGAGAGCTAATGGAGTATTTAATGAAAGCTTTGAAATCAATGCAAGAGTATGCAATGGTTGTGATGTCACCATGATAGCCCAATGAGATTGGGCTCAATCATGAGATATATTTATTTATTTATAAATAAACTGTCAAAACTGTCACAGTTTACTCATTTTGCACAAACTGTCAAATATAATCTCTTGCATACCTTTTGTAAGAATTACATGATCAACTCCAACTGATGCGACTGTACGTAGAATTCCACCTATGTTTCCAGGTTCTCGGATTTCATCAAGGATTACAGTTAATGGAAGATTCTGGGAAGTATGATGAATTTGTTTACATTCTGGTTGCTTGAAAACACCTGCAATGTACACACCAAATAATAAACAATTAACAAATATTATAACATAAGAAATGTATTTGGTTATGCCTCTCACTATATAAATACATGCAATGGTCATTCATTTGTAATTCAATGGAAGAGAAGCTACGAGAGTTGGGATCACAAGTGAAACGTTACAACGAAAGTGTAGGACAACACTCTAGCTTCTAAATTTAATTAGAGCAATTAATGTTACATACAAATTGGTATGGTTAGAGCATGCCAATTTTCTTTGAACAAATAAATAACGTACATGCCTAAGGCACGTATGTTATTTACTTTTGACTTCCTTGTTTGCTTTCAAGTGCTTCATGTGGTTATTTTCTTGAGCTCATTTTTTTGCAGTGTGTATGGAGATTCATAGGCTGTTTGCCTTGGTCTAAGGTCTAATCTGATCTGTGCATTTGTGGTTCTGGGCTTGGGGTAGGTTGGTTTGCCTTGGCCTTTGGAACATATTGGAACAGCTGTTCTAGGGATAGCCAACACTACTTAGCTGGAAATAGCAGTCACTCAATGGTCCCCAGCAGAGTGATGTGTCTATGACAACACTAGGTATGTGAAATAGGCTGCCGTTCAGGACCCCTGTATAACCTGAACCATATTCCAATTGTGGGTCCGCACATCCTTAAGGTTGCTTGCCGACCCCACAGAAATGATTATTTCCCTTTTTGCCTCGGCTCCTTTCAGCTCCTTTCTGCCAAGCCGTAGCTTTTGTTTTATTTTGTCCAACCTTTCTAGGTAGGATTTTTCTTGGTTTTGCATCGATTTTTTGACTCCTAAGCCTCTTTTGCCTTATAGAAAATGACAATTTTGGTCCTGGAGTCTCGTAGACTTTGTGTGCTTCTTAAAGCTTGGCTATACTACCACATAAGCTTGGAAAGCTATTATGAAGGCCCTCCAAAATAGCATTTAGAAGGTAACACTCAACCTAAATGCCATAGGTTGCTCGCAAAAGGGTAAAATTTAATATGATCCAGTGGTCAAACACAGAAAACTTAATATTACAATCTCCACAACTTATGGGTTAGGGGACTAAGAATGAATAAAGCAATAATGACTTTAATAATGTGCATCTTCAAGTATTTAGTATTTGCCTAAGTTTGTCTATGTAAACCACTATTAAGTTACAAAATACTGTGTATCAAGTGGGATTTAAAAAATAGGTATTCCACCTTAATGCATCTATATACTGTACCGTAAATGTAAATTCCTCCAAACATTTTTTTGTAATAAATTGCTATCATTAATAGCCACATCCATAAACTTTGTATAGAAAATAGATTGCATTTAAATCATTAAATGTGGCTCATACCCAAAATGCCAGGACAAGTTGAAAGCGAGGACCACATCTGCAGTGTCTTGTAAGGGGTCTTGAAGAGAGGCAATTTATTTAGTTCCTCAAGTTCTTTTAATCCAAAATCAGAGGGTCCAGATTTCAGATGAGCAAGATCACTGAGTCGACTAAAGTAGATAGCTTCAGGAGTAACACCAGCATCTAGCGCTTCCTTTGCAATGCGATGACCCTCTGCCACAAAAATCTTGTTTTCAGCTCTGAACTTTTGCGAGTTGACATTATTAAGTATTCCCCTGTAAAAAAAAATAATATATGCAGTATATATTGGTAAGGCAAAAAATCATTAGGGGGAACAGACACACAACGAGTTCAAGTTTTCTGCAATATCTATTGAAACATACAAACACGAGGGAACATAATAAACAGAAAACACACTTGAACCATTCCAGCCTTTCTTCTTTCAATTTTGAGATTTAACATCTTTCATACTCAATATAATACTGTGGCCTCATCACTTTATTCTATCCTAGCACCACACACACGTGCTTCACCATCTTCTGTAGTACCTTCCTCAGCAACTCAAGAGGGTTCCATTGTCTCAGTTTCTTCCTGTATTCAACAACAAATCAAAAAATCTTCCCCATACAATCAACAATAATTATTGTTCAGTTCTGTCTACATTTGCAGAGGAAATTTTTTTTTTTAACAAAAATAAATCTACTACTTTTGGGTTGTCCTCCAAAGGTCCATGAATAACATGTCATGTACTTTAATATTTATCTTGCACATTCGTATTTGATACCTTTAATGTTTCAATGTGTTATGGAAGTATATTGGACAAGTTCTGATGAAATTTGTGGTTCTGTACATTCACTGGTGCCGTTGTTGCAGGTTTTTTCCATCAGAGTCCAGGTGCTGATGATTATACCCTATGTTTCAAATCAACAAATGAATTTTAAAAGTAGATATTTTTTTTTAACCTTCTGTCAGTATGGTTAATAACACTTCGAAAGACAATTAATATTTTCTACAGGAAAACGGACCATAACACACACGATATTATAGAGGAAAATAAATATACTGTACACACAGAAATCACACTAACGTGATGCATCAAATGAACAAATCCACAAGGGCCGAGACAAGGATTCGAACCTGCGTCTGGGAGCATCCCAGACACTGCCTTAATCGACTGAGCTACGACAGGGTTAAAAAGAGTTGAAACCGAAGTTCTACTTAACTTACTGGATCCCGTAGCCTCTCCGATACACAAACCAGGGTTTTACACAACTCCCCCCTTGCACTCGAGCTATGTCAATAGGCCGTTCTCCCTCTTCGCCCTTACATCATTACACACAGAAATCACACTAACGTGATGCATCAAGGGAGAGGGCGAAGAGGGAGAACGGCCTATTGACATAGCTCGAGTGCAGGGGGGAGTTGTGTAAAACCCCTAGTTTGTGCCTCGGAGAGGCTATGGAATCCAGCAAGTTCAGTAGAACTTCGGTTTCAACTCTTTTAACTCTGTCGTAGCTCAGTCGATTAAGGCAGTGTCTGGGATGCTCTCGGGTGCAGGTTCGAATCCTTGTCACGGCCCTTGTGGATTTGTTCATTTAAATATACTGACTGTATTCTCAATAAGAAGTGTATTATCAATAAAGATAATTGTCAGTCTTCAGAGGAAAAAAAAGACAACCACATACAAATTTTATGTCTAAGAAATCAGAGTTACAGCAAAGTACATATTAGCAGGCCTAATATAAGATGTATAGCCAGCAAAGCAATTATTAAGAAAAAAGTACATTGTATAATTATGAACAACATTCATAACTGCTTTTACCTTATATAGTTCTTAGCTTTTGCTAAATGTGTGTACTGAATTTCATTCACAATATTCCAAGATTTTTTGGAAGACTCGCTGTACACTTCATGGCTGTTTAATTCCTTCTTCGGTCTTGATTCTGCAAATAAACCTTCCCTTAGAGTTTCCACAATATAAAATCTATAATTATAATTTAAATAAAAGAATAATCTTGAAATTATAAGTTCTGTTCAATTTAACTTTTCTCCAACAGACATTAAGCAAGAAACTACCGAAACTGCAACAGAATATACAACACAGTATAAATCTTATACAAAAATCCTTGCTTACTAGGCAAGATCATACTTGGAGGAGAAAAGCCAACATGTAAGGATTTTAACATTTGCTAAATGGGCCAGAGTCTTAAGTCACCCACAACAAGTTTATGCAATAGCATTAATTTAGATATGGAGTTATCAGGAAGCCACTGCTTGGGACATAAATTATAGCATAGAGAACCCTGCTGATGGAATCAAGACCATACCTCATATATTGGGTGCTGTGTACGGTATTTAAATATTTGTACAGAGTATCTCAGAACATTTAAGTGTTAGTGACATAACACAGCGAGTGAACTCAAAGTGTAACACAGCAGATGGAAAAATAAATTGCAGTGATCTAATTTAACTCTCACTGTAGTGAAAACAAAAGATATATACCAAAAATTATGCCAACACAATAGTACCAGCCAACATCAGGAAAATTTTAACTACCAAACCAGAAACATATCCAAGAACAAAGAATTCTCTGTGATCAGTAGCACCAGAAGTATTACATTAAACTGTTGTCTGAAAAACTAGACCAAGTTGTGTTATTGTAGTGCTCAAATAAAAGAAAAGAAATAAAGAAAAGACCCAGGAACTTGTCTAAAAGCTTGCTATACGAGACAACAGTGGCATGGTGTCAATAGACACCATGCTCAAGTACTTTATGGCATGTGCATCTTGAGAAAGCTGACTATCAGACTAGACCAACAGTAATAAATATATTTCAAGGAAGCTACAGTACATTAATATAGCTAATTAGGAGGAAAATGAGATTGCAAGATATACACTTTGATAATAAAACCACATAAGGTAAATTGGCATTACCCCCTGTCCCCTACCATCTACAACATAAGGGTCAAACTTGAAGGAGAAAGTACTACTGTAAACAATTGATTTTGAGGCATGTGGGATATATATATTCTTTAAAGTTATCATACAGGGTATTACATGTTAGCTTGCACACTACACTAGGTTATATGTAAATAAAGGTTCCATTTTGTTTGTATAGAAGTTACCAGTAGTAACAGTCCCCATTTTGGCAGTAGAGCACACACACACACACAGCCACACACATGCTTTGTAGATATAAATCTTTGCAAATCAAGCAATCTTAGTTGTCAGTACAGTCACCCAACCTTTCTCTAACAGACACGATGATGAGGTACTTGGCTGACTCTATTTACCTTTTGTTTTAGTATTAGAGCTAATTACTGAAATAGTCTCTTCATATTGCTTCAATACTTTTTCCTCTTCATTGACTGTAGGTGTATGTACTCTCACGGGCTGCCTTACAAGTTTTCGATAATTCCTCGAGGCCTGGATAGAATCTTTTACTAGAGCACACAACTGCACTCGAAATGTAAACATTTTTTACTGCGCTTTTTCCAATTGCTGCTGTTTTATTGTTTCTGCTGGAAAAAGACGTTGCTCTAGATCAAGCTGTCTTTCAGTGTTTCTTTTTCTCACACCTTGATGGTACGTCCTGGGGCCAGAAAATGTCTTCTGCAGGCTACGAGATGTATCCTTGCTTCAATTAGAGGGCTGAAACAGAATTGGTTCTATATAAGCCTTTACTTCAGTTTCGTAAAATATGTGTTCCAGAGGATACCACTGCCAGTTGTGGTGTGTGGAGAAAAGAGTGAGGAACAACAGCGTGACGAGACGCCCAGAAGCGAGCAGCGACCACTATGTAAACAATGCGGTCGCGGGCTACTCCAGCACAAACCGCTACACATCATCACACTTGCGCTAAGATCAGCGAAGCAGACGTACTTGTTGGTGCTTACCTGACTAAAGGAAACCACTATTTGTCAAATATTGATACTGTTCTTAAAAGATTTCCCCATTTTGCACCCGCAAGATAACGTAAGCTTTTAAGGGTTGACAGTCTCCGTGGTGTAGTGGTAAAACACTCGCCTGGCGTTCCGCGAGCGCTATGTCATGGGTTCGTATCCTGGCCGGGGAGGATTTACTGGGTGCAATTCCTTAACTGTAGCCTCTGTTTAACGCAACAGTAAAATGTGTACTTGGATGAAAAAACGATTCTTCGCGGCAGGGGATCGTATTCCAGGGACTTGCCCGAAACGCTACGCGTACTAGTGGCTGTACAAGAATGTAACAACTCTTGTATACATCTCAAAAAAAAAAAAGAAAAAAAAAAAAAAAAAAAAAAAAAAAAAGATAGATGTTAATCTTCTTGTTTGAGGAGCTGTTCACTTGAGACAGTTAAGCAAGTCCCAGCTGTGTCTGGGTACAAGTGACAGGAGGAACAACCCAGCGGGTTTTCTTCCTATTGGGGAGTGTTGTACATGCTGCTATGGCGGTGTGTCCACTCACAAGATGAGTGGTGCTGCCCAATAAACTCACCCCTCGGGGGAAAATTTAAAAAAAAATAAAGAGGGAGCTGCTCTAACTCTCTCTGACCTGCGACTCTGATTCGACTCTCTGATCCTTGTTGTATTGCCTTGCTTTAAAGTTATGGATGAAGCTGCTTCAACGACGGGTTTTTTTTTTTTAATATATTACGTTTCAACCCGTCCTCGACTCGAGTCCATTACATCCAGCGGTCGACCCCACAGACGCATTCATAATTTTTACATGTTGTTCATTCAAAACGGGAATTTTCTCAAATATAAATTAATATTATAATATATTAGCATATTGTGCATCTATATAGGCATAGGTTGGGTTAGGTTAGGTGTTTAGGTTCTGTTGGCGATTATTTGTATTTGTAGCACATTTATAGCGTTGTGGTTCGAACAAAATTCGTCAATGAAACACTTGTTTGGTGGACGGGCTGATTACGTTTGTACAGTCCGGTTCGTATTCGACTCATAATTCCGGGCTCGAACCCCGTAATTCGATCCCCCCCCCCCATCAGTGTCGAATTACTGACCCTTCCCAGGATGCAACCCCACAACAAGCTAACTCAGGAGCACCTACGCGCGTACTGCTCGGTGAACAGAAGAATTAAGTGAAAGAAAATGTGCCCAACCATTTCTGTCACGCCTGCGATTCGAACCCAGAATTTTCGATTGTGTATCGTGAACGAACCT
Organism: Procambarus clarkii; assembly: GCF_040958095.1. Lineage (NCBI taxonomy): Eukaryota > Metazoa > Arthropoda > Malacostraca > Decapoda > Cambaridae > Procambarus > Procambarus clarkii. The sequence goes on along the minus strand of NC_091188.1, from coordinate 6,357,055 downwards.
GACTGTACAACCGGGACCCTTTTCTATCACCTAATGACCCCCCCCCCTGTTCACCTAGCAGTAAGCAGGTACCCAGGAGTTACTCAGCTTGTTGCGGGGTCCCATCCTGGAGAGGGTCAGTTGTAACAGCTCCAAAGGTTGGAAGGAATTTTACCTGTAAGTAGAGAAAAGGTTTGAGTTCTGTAATTAGTACTAATGAGAGCTTTGCTTCTCCCATTAGGCTAATGAGTTTGGAGCGAGTATATTAATGGGTAATCTACTCGCTACACAGTAATTCGACCTTAGCGGCATCTCGATATGAGCCTAATATGTATATTTACCTGAATTTACCTGAAAGCCACTATATCTACAGTGGCTTCGACGATGCCGGCGGCTTATCAAATGTCTTCCATTTGTCCTGATAATTTTATTTATTTAAATCTTAAATTGCAGCAGTATCTAGGGCATTTACGGCTTCAGGGAGTATGCAGTTCCATTGGTATATAACCCTATTTTACAGCATAAACAGAAAGAATACAATTCTTTATTAATTGTTATATGACAGATAACAGCTGGCAGTAGTATAGGTTCAGGAATTAAATTTCCATAACAGCAAAACATAGGCTGACATTTAGAAAGTAATGTAGGTTACATAGAGTTTATTAGGTAGCTCCAAGTTTCTCTTTTAAACTGGTTGAGAGAAGGACAGTCTTTGATGTGATTAGTGAGGTCATTCTACATTTTGGGATCCTGATTTGCAGAGCATTTTTGCTTTGGTTAAGTCTCACTCTTGTAATATCAAATAGATATTTATTTCTAGTAAAGTGCCCATGGGTTCCGTTACAGCCCTCTAGGAAGCATTTATGGTCGGGATTAGCATTGTAGTTCAGGGATTTATCTATAAATACAGTACACTTGAGAGGATGTGCAGTGATTAAATATGATTAAATATCTTCTCTATGTACTCGACATTCATATCTGTACACACCATCCATCTCTGTACGTGCTGTCATATCTCTTTAAACATCACATATTTTGCAACCCCAACTTTCCTAAATATCGAGGTGGCATCATCCTTTAATGAAATATTGCCACATCTGCCAGCTCCCTCTCCTCTGCCCGGAAGTTGACGCCACGCTCCGGGAGAGTCCGTCTTTTCCTATTAGCGGTAACTAGGGCATCAGAGTCGCTATGTTACCGTAACAAGCGGTAGCGAGGAGCCATATTTCGTAGCCTTCACTTTCCCTAAAAGCATCCCAAATAATAATACAAATAATATTAAACAAGTAGACAACGACAAATTAGAATCTTTAAAATCCTCCGACTGATGGAAACAAATTCATTTATGGAACGAAAAAATTCGGCAAAAGCCTACAACACACGGTGAGAATATGTGGTCGACTGTTAATAGGAAAACAAATGTTTCATGAAAGCATTTCCTCCATAATAGGAAAACAAATGTTTCATGAAAGCATTTCCTCCATAATAGGAAAACAAATGTTTCATGAAAGCATTTTCTCCATAATAGGAAAACATATGTTTCCTATTATGGAGTTGTTTACACTGAGACTGTGAGGGGACCCTTAGGTTATGTCTCTTATTATCATAGTCCCTGAGTGTTGTGAGAATTGTATTGGTGAAATTATAGGGCTAGTTATGTAGGCATGGTTTATGAAAGAAGTGTTTGTATATCTTTTGAAGAATGTAGAAAATTTACTTTAAATCGGAAATAGCGGGTGGTTAAGTCCCTGCCAGATGTAAGATTAATTGGTGCTCCTATAGCTATAATTAGATACACTGTGATGCTATGTTGTGTAGTGTGTTGTAAAGCTAGGATGTTATATTTATACTAAGAAATGAATGGTGGCAATTAAATATTGTATTAGAGGTTTGAGTAAGTGTTTACTGCACGACCAGTTTTACCACAGCAAGAAGGCAGGCTGTGAGCACAAATTTCCCCTGCATCAAAATATGATGTACTGTAAATCACAGCAGCAGCTCGTTGAACTGACGTGCTGTTACGTTTTCTATTCGTGGGCTCTCGGTTAGGTTAGGTTCGGGCAATTTAGTACATTACTAAACGTTATAGAGGACGTTACATATCTTAGCATTACAATCACTCCAGTCTGAATCTCAACTTACACATATAGGGTGAGAGACCAAGCGTCGAGAACCTCTACCTCTCCCCACAAGTGAGCAGTGGGGAGATTTTAGACAAAAAGTGGTTGTAATATGGATGGTGGAGAGGTAGATAACCTTCAACACTCTAATAAGGGCAGCTGATCCATTAATGATGCAATTTTTAACTGCTCGTGGTGTGGTGGTAGTCTGAGGCCAGTCCCTCGCGTTGTTCTTTTATTTCATAATGATATAAGCACATTATATCTATAAATTTAAATGTCTGTCTGTCGTTGGAAGTCAGATGCTTCACGCAATTTTTCTCAGTAATTGCTGTCGGGTATGTACATATCATGGGCAGGTCAGGATTAGTGTCAAAGAAAAAAGTGCCATGTAACATGCTAACGTCACTCCCATGAGAAATCTCACAATATTATATGACTCGACTCTGAATTAGTATTAATTTTTTTTTTAATATCGGAAACAATGCACTGATCACACGAAAATTAAATAATTTTAATCATAATACTAATCATTTAAATCCAACAAATATTGATGATTTGAATTTTTCCCCTTAGATTTTTGGACTGTGTGTTGATGAAACAACTTTTGTATGTGTTCTTATAGTGTTATAGATTTGTGCTACTGTAGGAGAGAGAGAGAGAGAGAGAGAGAGAGAGAGAGAGGCAGATACAGAGACTGAAACTGAGGTAGACAGACAGACAGACGCATTCTTAGCAGGGGAGGGGTCAACAACAGCTGAAGCAACATTCCTGGCAAGGGTGGTGGATGGGGGGGCCAGGTGACCTTCAGAAAGGTGGGTAGCTGCCTCCTGTGGTCACCTCACCTCCCATGCGGCTGGGAGAACACCTCCCCCACTTCGGACCGTAGTCTAACAACCCAATTGGATCAATGTCCTGCGAAACATATGATAGTTACATTGATTGATGAAGATTAAACCACCCAAGAGGTGGCACGGGCATGAATAGCCCGTAAGATAGTTAAATGTATCACACTGGTCTATATATCGTCCTTCACGCACAGTCGAGGGGGGACCCGGGGTCTTTCCCAGGGCAGAACGGGAACGGATGGGCACATTTCCTTTCATCTGATATAACTGTTCACCTAGCAGTAATAATAGTTACCTGGGATGTAGGTGACTGTTGTGGGTTGCATTGTGTGAAAGTCCCTCACAGTACACTTCAAGTCCCTCACAGTTTGTCAAATCATCCAGAGTGTACAGATAGACGCAGCAGACAACGTGAAGAAAATTCAGATATGTAAACTCGAAATTTTTCTCCCCCGTTAAACAAATAATATAAGATTTATTAAACAGTATAATATTTACAACACCACACTAAAGTAAACTTCAAAGACACTAGTCCACGTAAGTGGTATAGGGCGCTGGGCCAGGAGGCCGTAGTGAATATCTAACATGTTTTTATACCGTAACTCACTGGAGCGTTAATGTTGATATGGGCGGTCGGGTGAGGCTCTTACTGACATTCTGAAGTGTTGGGGCTCTGTGAGGCTATATGAAGTTGTGGGGTGTTGTTGTTGTTGTTGTGGATACATACGTGTTGTTTTTTATACATAGTAGGGGGGAGAGGGTCACGGAACAAGTGACGGATGTGTCCGCCGTTCCCGTGTAGGGTAGAAAGGAAAACCTTTCGCCTATGCAGACGTCGCCTGTCGGCGGAAACCTACTGTGCCTTACGGCAGACAAAGACATTGTCAGGGAGATGTTTGGCAAAGGTTGGCGCCGGATCCCGACGCCACACAGAGTACCAGGAACACTTATTGACATCGGTGACCCCAGACGACAAGGCGTCAGGCGTACTATAAGCTCTGGCCAGTTGAACAAATAAAATGACGTCCGAAGGACAGAATCATGACGGCCATTCTTAACTCGAGCCCCAATCAGGAAAAAAAACCGAGGAAGTCCGAAACGGTGGCTACTACCTTTTTCAGGTATATTCCCGTATGGTCCCTAAGCCTAGGGCTAAACTATTAAGTGCTACCACTCACTTCTGTCCCGGGCGGTGGATGAGTATTTGTGACTTATGTTGGCTTCTGTAAGGTTGCAGGCGATGAGTCACAATAACGTGGCTGAAGTATGTTGACCAGACCACACACTAGAAAGTGAAGGGACGACGACGATCTTTCGGTCCGACTTGAGAATGGTCCAGGACGGACCGAAACGTCGTCGTCCCTTCACTTTTTAGTGTGTGGTCGGTTCTGTAAGATTATTTATGTCCAGTGTAAGTTTAACAACTTACTCTGCACTGTTGAGTCTCAGTAATCTTATTTGGCGTGCAAATTGAATATATTCGGATTCAGAGAAAGATAATGATCAATCTGATTTGAAAGTAAGCTTGCACGCTTATGAAAAAACTACCGGGTAGCATAATGGATGTGGGGTCGCTGAAGTGTTTCGAGCGTAGGTTAGACATATATGACTGTATTTGGAGGGTTCTAAATAGGATCTGTCTCGCGTGGAACAAAAGGCTTTCTGTATTACTCTTTATTATTTTATCCATACGTTCTATCGCTTTCCTAATGTTTCCAGGTTCTGTCTCCCCATTTACATGAAAGTGAGAAATAAAGTAATGATAATAAATTACCAAATGAAACAAACGAGAAACATTCGCCTAGACTCTGGCAAAAACTGATTACTTATGCGATATACGATCAAAGAGACGTGAGAAATAATATTGCGAACTTCATAAATTTCAGGAGCCAGTACTAAACACAGTGTCCTAAAGTGCTAACAGCAAACACAGTGCCCTGAAGCGCTTGTAGCAAACACAGTGCCCTGAAGCGCTTGTAGCAAACACAGTGCCCTGAAGCGATTGTAGCAAACACAGTGCCCTGAAGCGCTTGTAGCAAACACAGTGCCCTGAAGCGCTTGTAGCAAACACAGTGCCCTTAAACGCTAGTCGAAGCTTTTGTTTTAGGAAGGGGGTTGAGCCGTAGAGTGTGGAGAGTGACTGGGAAGCGGGACAGGAACACACAGGCAGTATATCGTAGACTCGAGCAGATGAAACCGAGTGCCACTTGTGAAGAGGTCGAGCAGCGGAGAAAGTGGCACTGCTGGTGACATGGTGTGGGTGTGAGGCAGGACTCAAGGGGGACAAGTGGTCTAGTGGTGCACGGGAGGTGAGGGCTGAGAGAGAGAGAGAGAGAGAGAGAGAGAGAGAGAGAGAGAGAGAGAGAGAGAGAGAGACACACACACACACTAGTGGTAGAGGCATCCAGGAATATGGCATATAGTAGATCATTGGGCTGAGGTAAGGGGTAAAAGACACCAGCGGGAGGCAGTAGGGAGGGGAGGAAGGCACTAGAGGCAGCGAGGGAAGGGCAGCCATGGAGGCAGGAGACTAGGACACCGTGCCTCTCACCACCACCATCAACAGCTCACCATGCAGGATGTTGGAGGGATATTTTGTAGGTCAGTTTTGACCTTGAACGTCCAGGAACCAGACTACTGCTCCTGAGCCGCCCAGGGGGGCAGCACATGTATCAGCTCTCACCGTAGCCTTCAGCCTGACGGGTCAAGAAAAAGTGTTTGTGGTTCAGGATAGAACACACACGCGCGCGCGCACACACACACACACACACACACACACACACACACACACACACACACACACACACACACACACATTTTGACAGAAATATTTGAAAATAACAGTGTGTGTGTTTGAGAGAGAATTTCATACAATAAGATCCGTTTTAACCGAAGCCGCAACCATTTTGCTCACTGCTTGAAGCACCGCTGGGTGCCAGTGCTACAGGCGCTGCGCTCGACGAGAAATTGAATGACTTGAAGAAGATGGAATAGAGAATACTCAATTTGGATGCTCACGACGCCGTGTGCCCGCTCACAGTGTGCCTCAACTGGCTCAGGTTAACATAAGACAATAAGAACAAGGTAACTGCAGAGGCATATTGGCCCATACGAGGCAGCTCCTATCTATAACCACCCAATCCCACTCATAAACATGTCCAACCCGCGCTTGTAAGAACATATTTCCTGAGGTGCGCGATCTCCCGACATCATATTCACTCAGACACTCAACCTCCAAACGTATGACAGCCTGTGGAGCCACGCAACACTGCCAGTCAGAATGGCAGTGTTGGAATACGACTACGGTAAGGGAAACGCAGATTCCACTTCCGGCATTCATGTTTTCCTGCATTGCTGCCAGCGAGTAGGTAGAGAAGATTCCTATCAGATCACACAAGAGAACGAATTAGAATACGTGATCCTAATTAAGTTCACAGATGCAGCCAATCAGTGGGACCACATTGCCTCGCCCTCACCTCGCTCAGCACCCCTAAAAATCAAACATAAACCGCTGGAATTATTCTAAAATGAAAAAAAAAAAACATCAACAATGCTTCTAGGTGGGATAGAACCTATCTTCCAGTGATGGCAGCTCCACATGCTGGAGATTTTTTATTCGGCGTCCCTAATACCTCCTTGAGGTAATTGTCGTAAACTGATGAGGTTTCCCAGCTTCACAGGAAAGAAAAGACGATCGTTCTTAAGAACGATCTTCATCTTAAGAACGATCTTAAGAACATCGTTCTTAAGAACGATGTTCTTAAGAACATAAGAACAAAGGCAACTGCAGAAGGCCTATTGGCCCATATGAGGCAGCTCCTATTTATAACCACCCAATCCCACTCATATACTTGTCCAACCCGCGCTTGAAACAATGGAGGGACCCCACCTCCACCACGTTACGCGGTAATTGGTTCCACAAATCAACAACCCTGTTACTGAACCAGTATTTACAACCAACAAGAGGTTCTTGTTGGTCATTAGGTAGTATATCATGGTGTAAGAGCGGGGTGTACTCTACTGGACCCAGGTTACACGTCATGGTGGTTATAAATAGGAGCTGCCTTGTATGGGCCAATAGGCCTTCTGCAGTTGCCTTTGTTCTTATGGTCTTATGGCGGGGGAAGCGAGTGGGTGCTGGTATATGTAGATTATGCAGTTCAGTTTTGGTCGCCGTACTATAAAATGGATATAAATTCACTTGAACGTGTCCAGGGTAGGATGACAAAGTTAATTCCCCAAATTAGAAATCTTTCATATGAAGAAAGATTAACAAAGCTTAAATTGCATTCATTGGAAAGGCGAAAAGTTAGGGGTGACATAATAGAGGTTTACAAGTGGATGAATGGACATAATAAAGGGGGATATTAATAGGGTATTAAAAGTATCAACACAAGACAGAACACGAAACAATGGATATAAATTGGATAAGTTTAGATTTAGGAAAGACTTGGATAAATAATGGTTCGGTAACAGGGTTGTTGATTTGTAGAACCTATTACAGCGTAACGTGGTGGAGGTGGTGTCCCTCGATTGTTTCAAGCGCGGGTTGGACATGTTTATGAGTGGGATTGGGTGGTTATAAATAGGAGCTGCCTAGTATGGGCCAATAGGCCTTCTGCAGTTATCTTTGTTCTTATGTTCTTAGGAGTGGGGCTGTAACTACGTCTATGCTATAGACGTAGAGGCTATTCAACGTCAATAAATATCAGGTGTAACGAGGTCTCTCTGCTGTTTTGTTAGTATATGCCAGGGTTAACGAGATCTCTGGATGAAAGATGATCGCGGAACCCCAAACATTTAATGTCAATTAATAACCTCTTTGGCGTCAGACAACTTTACAGTGTTGCCATTTTATTAAACTATATAAAAAGTCTCTTACAAGCAAGGGGAAGGAAGGGCTAAACTATTATATATAATATATATATATATATATATATATATATATATATATATATATATATATATATATATATATATATATATATATTGGGCTTCAGGGAGAAGGCCTATTGGCCCATACGAGGCAGCTCCTATCTGTAACCACTCAATCCCACTCATATACATGTCCAACCCGCGCTTGAAACAATCCAGGGACCCCACCTTCACCACGTTACGCGGTTATTGGTTCTACAAATCAACAACCATGTTACCGAACCAGTATTTACCCAAGTCTTTCCTAAATCTAAACTTATCCAATTTATACCCATTGTTTCGTGTTCTGTCTTGTGTTGATACTTTTAATACCGTATTAATATCGCCCTTTGTTAAGAACATAAGAACAAAGGCAACTGCAGAAGGCCCACCGGCCCACACAAGGCAGCTCCAACTTAATTACAACCACCCAATCCAACTTACATGCTCAACCCACGCCTGAAACAATCGAGGGACCCCACCTCCACCAAGTTACGCGGTGGAGGTGGAGGTTAGCTACTCAGAACGAAGTGTCCATGTAGCACGGGCTATGGTGAGCGTTGTAAAGACTTGCGCTCATATATAAAACTTCAAACGGCAGCAATCGGTTTTACGGGGTCACCATAGCCCGTGCTACATGGACATTTCGCTCTGAGTAACTAAATCTAAAACAACAACAACAACAGGCATCAGTCAGTCAGTAAAGACCAGAACGTCGTCCCGAGAACACCTGACCAGTTTCTACACCAACGAGCCACTACATATACGCCCTCAAGGGCAGCAGTCAGTCAGTAGAGACCAGAACGCCGTCTGGTGAACACTGGTCTGTTGCAACACTAAGGAACCACTACAATTTACGTTATACATATTGTGCATTATACATTCTACGCCCCCGAATTTTTGTGAGTGAACCGGCGAAATCTTTTCAAATAATTTAAAGTGCGAGAAAAAACACCCGCTCCCTCTTCCTTAAATATCTGTATTTGATTCAGATAAGAACGAAAATGACGAACTTAAAGTATTTGATGCTGCACTTGGCCGCTGTGATTGTGTGCAGCCAGGAAGTTATTATACGTGACTCGTCGAACATCTGTTTCCTTCCTCCAGCTAAGGGAATCTGCCGTGCTAACATTCCCTCCTTCTTCTACAACCCGGAGACAAATGCTTGCGACTGCTTCGTGTACGGCGGATGTTTGGGCAACGAGAACAGATTCGAGACTCTGGATGAGTGCATGAGAACTTGCAACGTCTTACCTAGTCTGCAGGACAATACTGCCGAGTGTGACAGAGTCTTGGGACGCTTCAACCCACTTGCGAAAAAAGAGGTGTTGGACGCTATCAAGGACTCTGTAAAGCCGACGCAGATCCCACAGGATCCTCCACGTCCTTCATACCTACAGCCAGCGCAACAATTCCTTCAACCAGCGCCACAGATCCTTCAACCAGCGCCACAGATCCTTCAACCAGCGCCACAGATCCTCCAACCAGCCCCACAGATCCTCCAACCAGCACCACAGATCCTCCAACCAGCCCCACAGATCCTCCAACCAGCCCCACAGATCCTTCAACCAGCACCACAGATCCTTCAACCAGCACCACAGATCCTTCAACCAGCACCACAGATCCTTCAACCTGCGCCACAAATCCTCCAACCTGCACCACAAACCATCCAACCAGCCCCACAAACCTTACAGTCGCTTCTGCAACTCCTACAGAAATCGCTACCAACCCAACATCGTGCGCTACTGACTCAGCAATCTTTAACGCAAGGCGAGCGGGTTCCAGCGGGCATGCCAACAGACAGCTGGTTCAGGAGGATAGAGAGTCTGGTATTGGATGACTCAGATTCCAGTGTTGAGTCTCTCTACGTCGGTCAGCCGGCCTTCTTCACCCTGGATCATGACGATGATGACTAGAAATCATACCGATGCTTTTCTCGTTCTAGGAGAAACATTTAATATATGATCTATGATACAGTATTATCAGATCGAGTGGGGAATTTTTATATTATATATGTATATATATATTTTAAGTTTTGTATTATTTCATTTCAGAATGTATATTTTACGTTTTAGAATGTATATTTTAGATTTTCATATAAATTATATCTGTTGTTAATTTCTCTTAACAGCATTGATGTATATAATATTACTGTGTAGCCTATCCCGTAAACACTGCCCGAATTGTTGTAATTAAACACATTGTTGTAATTAATTCCACCCTTTTCTTGGGGTTGGAACTGTACATGTACTATGTATATAATTCTATGTACTGTCCTTAAAATAATTTTTTAATGTACATGAACACCTGTAAAATAAAATTAATTTATAATTTAGAAAAATGTTTTTTATTTGTGTAAATAACGATGTCGATAGTCCGTACTTGTTCTATTGTCTAATGGTGAAGAATGGATTGAAAAATGAGGTTACCATTACAATTATATTATTAGGAGAACGCGAGCCTCAGTGTAAGACAAACTCATTGTGAGTTGACCAGACCACACTAGAAACTGAAGGGACGACGACGTTTCGGTCTGGCCTTGCTACCATTCTCAAATCAATTGAATATTGTGAGGCTAGCGTTCTCCTTAATAGGTGACTGATTTGATGAAACCTATCGGTGTTCCCTTCCCATTGAGTGTTTTCGGGTATCGAAAACTCTTCCTATTGCTATCTTAGCGAAATATCCAAAATTTGCTTACTGTAGGGATGCATGTACACGACTGTAAATCTGCCGCCCAGTTGGGTGGGAGCAAGACACCCGCAGACCCTGTGGGTGTGACTCACCATAGATGTATAGTGACTTGCGAGTCTCTTGTTGAATCATTTGTGATACAAAAGATTATTAATTTGTGTAGTTGATTAAATGGTGATTGATTTTTCTTTATAAGTGTCTTTATAAGTGTATCAAATTTACCAGCAGCTTGATACATAAAACATACGGACATAGTATGTATATTCTCATATATGTATGAGTATGTACAGGCGATGAGTCACAATAACATGGCTAAAGTATGTTGACCAGACCACACACTAGAAGGTGAAGGGACAACGATGTTTCGGTCCGTCCTGGACCATTCTCAAGTCGATTGATGTACATACTTGTACATCAATGAATGTACAAGTGCCAGAGGGTTCAGAACCGATTAGGTGTAATCCTTCACACCATCGCCCACGGGATGCGTATGGGGGGCATAATAAAGAAAGAAATTGATAAATTGATTATCAACAGCATAAAGGAAAGTCTGCAATGGTAGGTGGGAATAATATTTTCCCACTTAGTGTTAACTAGCAGGGAAACACAAATTAATGACATCGAAATAGGGAGAGAGCTAGGGAACTGTGATCACAAAGAAGTGATATTTAGCATAGAATGGAATAAACCTATAGTAGAATATTCTGTTAAAGTGCCAGATTTTCGAAAAGCTGACTTCAATAGCCTAAGAAATTTTTTGGGAAAGTATTGGGCATGGGATGTGGGCCGGTCTTGGAGCGGGACATGAACCCAGCGATAGGTGCCGTAAAAGGGGATTTCGATGTGGATTCAAAATATAACTTATTTAAGAATATTCTAAGCAAATCACAGGAACGTAGTATACCATACAAATTGAATAGATCGAATAATGGTCCAAAGTGGATAACAAAGGACCTGAAGAACCTTATAGGTAAAAAGAGACCGTGGAATAAAAGGATTTAAAATGGGGAAGTCAGTTTAGAACAGGAATTCGCACAACTTGTTAGAAATGTTATAAAAGAGATAAGGAAAGCAAAAAGAAACGCATAGAAGTTCGCATAGCAGGCCAAGACAAATGCTAAAGGGTTTTTTCAGTTATATCAAACTAAGACTAGGGAAAGGATAGGTCCATTAAATCTGAGACAGGTCAAATTTACTATATCTGTATTTACTAAAAAGGAACTTAACAATATGCCTTCAGCGGAACAAGTCTATGTGGGTGGGGATGAGGACAGGTTAACTAGTTTAGCAGTTACCAGGGAGGATGTAATTAAACAAATAGTAAAACTAAAACCAAATAAATCCCCAGGGCCGGATGAAGTGTTTGTCAAGGTGCTTAAAGAATGCAAAGAGGAGCTTTCCGAGCCACTGTCTACCACATTTAACAAATTAATATAGTTAGGCAGAGTGCCAGAGCCATGGAAGGTAGCTAATGAGGTACTAATTTTTAAGAAAGGAGATAGATCACTTTCCTTCAAACTATCGGCCAATTAGCCTAACGTCTATTATGGGAAAGTTACTTGAATCGATAATTGCAAATACAATTCGTCTTCATCTTGAAAAACAAATTAATAAATGAGTCGCAACATGGTTTTACAAATGGCCGTTCATGTTTAATAAATTTGCTATCTTTTTATTCCAGTATAGTTGAGGCAGTTGATAGTGGTAAGGATTGTTATGTTTTGTACCTTGACTTTAGAAAAGCATTTGATACAGTGCCACATGAAAGACTGATTAAAAAAAATAGAGGCTCATGGTATTGGGGGTGCTATAATAAAGTTAGATTAGGGCATGGCTATTCCAAAGGAAACAGAGTTAGTATAAATGGAGTTAAGTCAGATTGGGATAATGTTGTTAGTGGAGTGCCTCAAGGCTCTGTCCTGGGACCTCTGTTGTTTATAATAAGAACAAAGGTGGGTGCAGAAGGCCTATTGGCCCATACGAGGCAGCTCTTATCTATAACCACCCAATCCCACTCATACTTGTCCAATCCGCGCTTGAAACAATCCAGGGACCCCACCTCCACCACGTTACGCGGTAATTGGTTCCACAAATCAACAACCCTGTTACCGAACCAGTATTTACCCAAGTCTTTCCTAAATCTAAACTTATCCAATTTATACCCATTGTTTCGTTTTCTGTCTTGTGTTGATACTTTTAATACCCTAATATATATATAAATGATTTAATTTCAAGTTTGAGTAGCAACATCTGCAAATTTGCAGATGATACAAAAATCGGTAGGGAAATTAACACGGAAGAAGACTCACTATCACTTCAAGTTGATCTAAATAAGGGTTTGAAATGATCAAAAGATTGGCAGATGCAGTTTAATGCTGATAAATGTAAAGTTCTGAGGCTAGGTAATGATGAATGGTAATGAGTTACAAGATACGAGCTAGATGGTGTTGAGATTGCGAAAGGGATCTGGGAGTTATGATAAGTAAGAATTTAAAACAAAAGGATCAATGCATGAATGTTCGTAATAAGGCAAATAAGACACTGGGATTTATTAATCGAAGTGTTAGTAACAAGACACCTGGTGTGGTTCTTCAGCTATATCTTGCTCTGGTTAGGTCCCATTTAGATTATGCAGTTCAATTTTGCTCGCCATACTATAGAATGGATACAAATTCACTTGAATGTGTCCAGCGTAGGACGATTAATTCCCCAAATTAGAAATCTTTCATATGAAGAAATATTAACAAAGCTTAAATTGCATTGACTGGAAAGGCGAAGAGTTAGGGGTGACATAATAGAGGTTTACAAGTGGATGAATGGACATAACAAAGGGGATATTAATAGGGTATTAAAAGTATCAACACAAGACAGAACACGAAACAATGGGTATAAATTGGATATATAAATTGGAGGCTTTCTGCAGTTCTCATTATTACTACTATCCCCTACACCTTACTTTCCTCCTCAGCTCTCTCTTGCCTATTTATTGCCTGTCCCTACCTCCTCATCACTGAGCTGTTTGCCATACAACAGGCATTCGCATATGTGATTGCACAAAACACTCAAAATGCAATCATACACACAGACTCAAAAGCTGCACTTCAAATACTAGGACAAAAACAGTGGAAAGATAATGTGGAAATAACTACCACCATTTTGTATCTTGGAGCAGTCGCTAAAGGCAAAGAACTCAACATAACTTTATTTATTTATTTATATATATACAAGAAGGTACATTGGGTTTGTGAGAATACATTGGATAGTACAGTATTTTCATTCTTGTAAAGCCTCTAGTACGCACAGCGTTTCGGGCAGGTCCTTAATCTAGCAGAATCTTTCAACTGGATCCCATCCCATTAAATGAAAAAGCTGATGAAATTGCTAAATTGGCAACTCGCCATCCAGTGATACATAAAACAATTCAACCCAGCCTAGAGAACATAAAAAACATCATCACCAAAAAACTCTCACATCTCAACAAAGCCTACCTGCACCAGAGAATAGCTGAAGGTTCGCCATCTGCAACATGGTATCTTCAGGCAACCAAATTAGAAAGGTTAAATATCCCAAAAGGAATCCACAGGGAAATAGCAGTTAGGCTATATAGACTACGTCTAGGTTACAGATGCAACTGGGAGATTGGTGAACCCCGACAGAGAGAGTGCATCTTCTGCCAAACTGTCACAGAAAAGCCATTACTTCACTATCTTCTGGAATGTGAAGCAACCAATGACCTTAGAAGAGCTTTAAGAGTTCCTGAATCATGCAGTGGCCACCCTGAAGCCATCAACACAGCCACTCTCCTGGTCAACAAAGGTGTCCAGCAGCTGGACACCCTCAAAGACTGTGAAGCAGTATCCTCCCCCGCGATAACAGCTTGATGGATAAATGCAACCTCAGAATACTGAGAGAAAAAAAATTGTACCACTTACGGGCTATTCATGCCCGTGCCACCTCTTGGGTGGCTTAATCTTTATCAATCAATCTTTATCTCCTCATCACCACGGGAGACATCTCCCGTCACGCAGGGTGCAGTCGCACCTCCACAGATCTCCAGTATCATCTATTGATACTGGAAATGGCTCAAAAGGGCCACCACTTATGGGCTATTCATGCCCAAGCCACCTTTTGGGTGGCTTAATCTTCTCTCTCTCTTCTCTCCTCATCACAATCGACTTGAGAATGGTCTAGGACGAACCGAAACGTCGTCGTCCCTTCAACTTCTAGTGGTCAACATAAATTGGATAAGTTTAGATTTAGGAAAGACTTGGGTAAATACTGGTTCGGTAACATGGTTGTTGATTTGTGGAACCAATTACCGTGTAACGTGGTGGTGGGGTCCCTCGATTGTTTCGAGGGACCCCACCACCACGGGTTGGGTTGGACATGTTTATGAGTGGGATTGGGTGGTTATAGATAGTAGCTGCCTCGTATAGGCCAATAGTCCTTCTGTAGTTACCTTTGTTCTTATGTTCTTCCGTGTTAATTTCCCTACCGATTTTTGTTTCATCGGCAAATTTGCAAATGTTGCTACTTAAACCTGAATCTGAATCATTTATATATATTAGAAACAACAGAGGTCCCAAGACAGAGCCTTGAGGCACTCCACTTACAATATTTAAGAACATAACATAAGAACATAAGAACAAAGGTAACTGCAGAAGGCCTATTGGCCCATACGAGGCAGCTCCTGTCTATAACCACCCAATCCCACTCATATACATGTCCAACCCGCGCTTGAAATAAACGAGGGACCCCCATCTCCACCACGTTACGCGGCAATTGGTTCCACAAATCAACAACCCTGTTACTGAACCAGTATTTACCCAAGTCTTTCCTAAATCTAAACTTATCCAATTTATACCCATTGTTTCGTGTTCTGTCTTGTCCTGTTCTGTGATATCTTCTCATGTGGCTAAGAAATAACACCAACACATTATCCTCCATTTACTCTACTTTGAAACCCCACTCTCACACTCCTCTCACCCACACACTCTACCATATACTGACAACCTTCTCACCCACATACTCCAAGATACTGACACTCTTGAATTCCTCTCTCACACACTACTTGACTCTGACAGTTTCTCCTCCACAAAATACTTCACACACTCCTCCCACCCTGTTCGCCTTCTGTAGTCTCTCTCTAATACCAAACCAGAAAATTGCTCTAGTTGGTTTAATCAGGAACGTTTATCGACTAGTGTGAATTATTGAGGAGTGGGTGCTGGGCCGTGGCTGGGAGGGAGTCTGACTAGTAGGACAGATGGGGGAGGGGTCTTGTAATTTTCCCACTCTGACTCAACCCCATTTATACTAACTCTCTGTTTCCTACATCTGGGTAATTTTTCGTTACCTCAGCATCTGATTCCCCTAATTTTCCAATGACATCACCAGCCATCTTCCTCAATAACTCTGTTTTTTCCGTGATAACATATTTAACCCCATTTTCATATTTATTCCCACTTTCGATATTAAACTAAAAGGATTAAAGAACCGCCTTCTATCAACCCTAATATGCAATGACATAAGAACATTAGATTGAAGGTAACTGTACAAGACCCATACGAAGCAGGTACTATTTATATCCACCCAATCACATTCATATATGTCTAACCTATGCTTGAAACAATCAATGGATCCTACTTCTATTATGTTACGCGGTAATTGAATCCACAAATCAACAACCCAGTTACCAAACAAGTATTTATCCAATGTCTTTGCTAGACCTAAACTTATTTAATTTATACCCATAGTTTCGTGTTCTGTCTTGTGTTGATACTTTTAATATCGTATTAATATCCCCCTTTGTTAAGAACATAAGAACAAAGGCAACTGCAGAAGGCCCACACGAGGTAGCTCCCACTTACAACCACCCAATCCCACTTACATGCATGCCCAACCCACGCCTGAAACAATCGAGCCGGGAAGTTGCAACGTGGCGCCAAAATCCCGGAACGATAACACGCAAGCGTTATAAAGACTCGCGCTCATATATACAACCTCAAACGGCAGCAATCGGGTTTACGGGCTCACCATAGCCCGTGCTACTTTGGAACGTTTTGTTCCGAGTAGCTGAATCTAAAACAACAACAACAACAGGCAGCAATCAGTAGTGGCCAGGACGTCGTGTCGTAAACCCGTGACCTGTTTCAACACCACACCAACGAAACACTACATATACGCCCGCAACGGCAGCAGTCAGTCAGTAGAGACCAGAACATCGTCTCGTGAACACTGGTCTGTTGCAACACTAACGAACCACAACATTTTACGTTATACATATTGTGCATTTTACATTCTACGCCCCAAGTTGTTTTATGGGTGAACCGGTCGAATCTTTTCAAATAATTTAAAGTGCGAGAAAAAACACCCACTCCTTCTTCCCTAAATATCTGTATTTGATTCAGATAAAAACTAAAATGACGAATTTGAAATATTTGATGCTGCACTTGGCCGCTGTGATTGTGTGCGGCCAGGAAGTTATACCTGACACGTCGAACATCTGTTTCCTTCCTCCAACTACGGGATTCTGCCTGGCTTACTTTACCAGATTCTTCTACAACCCGGAGACACATGCTTGCGACTGCTTCGTGTACGGCGGATGTGAGGGCAACGAGAACAGATTCGACACTCTGGATGAGTGCATGAGAACTTGCAACGTCTTACCTAGTCTGCAGGAAAATACTGCCGAGTGTGACAGAGTCTTGGGACGCTTCAACCCACTGGCGAAAAAAGAGGTGTTGGACGCTATCAAGGACTCTGTAAGGCCGACGCAGATCCCACAGGATCCTACACATCCTTCATACCTACAGCCAGCGCAACAAATCCTTCAACCCGCGCCACAGATCCTTCAACCTGCACCACAGATCCTTCAACCAGCGCCACAGATTCTTCAACCAGCGCCACAGATCCTTCAACCAGCGCCACAGATCCTTCAACCAGTGCCACAGATCCTTCAACCAGCGCCACAGATCCTTCAACCAGCGCCACAGATCCTCCAACCAGCACCACAAACCTTACAGTCGCTTCTACAACTAAAGAGAGCGCTACCAATTTAACGTGTGCCACTGACTCAGCAACCTTTACCGTAAGGCGAGCGGGTTCCAGCGGGCATGTGGGAAGACAGCTGGTTCAGGAGGATACGGAGCCTGGTATTGGATGACTCAGGTTCTAGGGTTGGCTCTCTCTACGTCGGTCAGCCGGCCTTCTTCACCCTGGATCTTGACGATGCTTTTCTCGTTCTACGAAAAACGTTTAATATATGATCTATGATACAGTATTATCAGATCAAGTGGGGAATTTTTATATTATATATGTATATATATACTGTATATATATTAAGTTTTTGTATATTTTCATTTCAGAATGTATATTTTTTGATTTTCATATAAATTTTATCTGTTGTGTCTTAACAGCACTGATGTATTTAAATATTTATATAATATTATTGTGTAGCCTATCCCGTAAACACTCCCTCAATAATTAAACACATTTCCACCCTTTTCTTGGGGTTGGAACTGTAACTGTACATGAATTATGTATATAATTCTATGTACTGTTCATAAAATAAATTTTAATGTACATGAAAATAAAATTAATTTATAATTTGGAAAAAATGTTTTTTATTTGTTTGAATTAACGTTGTCGATAGTCCGTAGTTGTTCTATTGTCTAATGGTAAAGAATGGATTGAAAAATAAGGTTACCATTACAATAAACGTATACATTACAATTATATTATTAGGAGAACGCGAGTCTCTCAGTGTAGGACAAACTCATTGTGAGTTGAGCAGACCACACACTAGAACGTGAAGGGACGACGACGTTTCGGTCCGGCCTTGCTACCATTCTCAAGTCGATTGTATATTGTGAGGCTAGGTGACTGGTTTGATGAAAACTATCAATGTTCTCTTCCCATTGAGTGCTTTCGGGTATCAAAAGCACTCGCAAAGAGAAAGCACTCTAACCATTGCTATCTTAGCGAAGTATCCAAAATTTGCTTACTGTAGGGATGCATGCACACGACTGTAAAGCTGCCGCCCAGTTGGGTGGCAGCAAGACACCCGCAAACCCTGTGGGTGTGTGACTCACCATAGATGTATAGTGACTTGTGGGCCTCTTGTTGAATCATTTGTGATACAAAAGATTATTGATGTGTGTATTTGTGTAGGTGAATGATGTGTGTATTTGTGTAGGTGAATGATGTGTGTATTTGTGTAGGTGAATGATGTGTGTATTTGTGTAGGTGATTGATATGCGTGATTATAAGTGTATCAAAATGACCAGCAGTTTGATACATAAGACATACGTACATAGATGTACGTATGTACTTGTATATACTCATATATGTATGAGTATGTACATGTATATACAACATTGATAATTGTGTAACTAGTGTTAAAAATTGTTATTTGCTTAGCTAAACGAACTAGAGGGTTCAGTTCCTGAACCGATTAGGTGTAATCCTTCACACCATCGCCCACGGGATGCGTATGGGGAGCATAATAAAGAAAGAAATTGAGAAATTGATTATCAACAGCATAAAGGAAAGTCTGAAAAATTGACTTGAAAAAACTAGTACATAGTGTTAACTAGCAGGGAAACACAAATTAATGACATCGAAATAGGGAGTGAGCTAGGGAACTGTGATCACAAAGAAATCAGATTTAGCATAGAATGGAATAAACCTATAGGAGAATATTCTGTTAAAGTGCCAGATTTTCGAAAAGCTGACTTCAATAGCCTAAGAAGTTTTTTGGGTCAAATAGATTGGAAAGTATTGGGCATGGGATGTGGGCCAGTCTTGGAGGGGGACATGAACCCAGCGATAGGTGACGTAAAGGAGGATTTCGATGTGTATTCAAAATATAACTTATTTAAGAATATTCTAAGCAAATCACAGGAACGCAGTATACCATACAAATTCAATAGATCGAATAATGGTCCAAAGTGGATAACAAAGGATCTGAAGAACCTTGTAGGTAAAAAGACACCGTGGTATAAAAGGATTTAAAATGGGGAAGTCAGTTTAGAACAAGAATTCGCACAACTGGTTAGAAATGTTATAAAAGAGATAAAGAAAGCAAAAAGAAACTATGAAGTTCGCATAGCAGGGCAAGGGAAGACAAATGCTAAAGGTTTTTTTCAGTTATATCAAACTAAGACTAGGGAAAGGATAGGTCCATTAAAACTGAGACAGGTCAAATAACGAATAATGACGAGATGAGTAGAATTTATAATAAATATTTTATATCTGTATTTACTAAAAAGGAACTTAACAATATGCCGAACAAGTCTATATGGGTGGGGACGAGGACAGGTTAACTAGTTTAGCAGTTACCAGGGAGGATGTAATTAAACAAATAGTAAAACTAAAACTGAACAAATCCCCAGGGCCGGATGAAGTGTTTGCCTGGGTGCTTAAAGAATGCAAAGAGGAGCTTTCCGAGTCACTGTCTACCACATTTAACAAATCAATAGAGTTAGGCAGAGTGCCAGAGCCATGGAAGGTAGCTAATGAGGTACTAATTTTTAAGAAAGAAGATAGATCACTTTCCTTCAAACTATCGGCCAATTAGCCTAACGTCTATTGTGGGAAAGTTACTTGCATCGATAATTGTAAATACAATTCGTCTTCATCTTGAAAAACATAAATTAATAAATGAGTCGCAACATGGTTTTACAAATGGCTGTTCATGTTTAATAAATTTGCTATCTTTTTATTCCAGTATAGTTGAGACAGTTGATAGTTTTAAGGATTGTTATGTTTTGTACCTTGACTCTAGAAAAGCATTTGATACAGTGCCACATGAAAGACTGATTAAAAAAAATAGAGGCTCATGGTATTGGGGTGCTATAATAAAGTTGGATTAGGGCATGGCTATTCCAAAGGAAACAGAGTTAGTATAAATGGGGTTAAGTCAGAGTGGGATAATGTTGTTAGTGGTCAGAGCCTCAAGGCTCTGTCCTGGGACCTCTGTTGTTTATAATAAGAACAAAGGTAACTGCAGAAGGCCTATTGACCCATACGAGGCAGCTCCTATCTATAACCACCCAATCCCACTCATATACTTGTCCAACCCGCGCTTGAAACAATTGAGGAACCCCACCTCCACCACGTTACGCGGAAATTGGTTCCACAAATCAACAACCCTGTTACCGAACCAGTATTTACCCAAGTCTTTCCTAAATCTAAACTTATCCAATTTATACCCATTGTTTGGTATTGTCTTGTGTTGATACTTTTAATACCCTAATATATATATAAATGATTTAATTTCAAGTTTGAGTAGCAACATCTGCAAATTTGCAGATGATACAGAAATCGGTAGGGAAATTAACACGGAAGAAGACTCACTATCACTTCATGTTGATCTAAATAAGGATTTCAAATGGTCAAAAGATTGGCAGATGCAGTTTAATGCTGATAAATGTAAAGTTCTGAGGCTAGGTAATGATGGAGTTACAAGATACGAACTAGATGGTGTTGAGATTGCGAAAGGGATCTGGGAGTTATGATTAGTAAGAATTTAAAACAAAAGGATCAATGCATGAATGTTCGTAATAAGGCAAATAAGACACTGGGATTTATTAATCGAAGCGTTAGTAACAAGACACCTGGTGTGGTTCTTAAGCTATATCTTGCTCTGGTTAGTCCCCATTTAGATTATGCAGTTCAGTTTTGGTCGCCGTATTATAGAATGGATATAAATTCACTTGAATTGTCCAACGTAGGATGACTAAGTTAATTCCCCAAATTAGAAATCTTTCATATGAAGAAAGACTAGCAAAGCTTAAGTTGCATTCACTGGAAAGGCGAAGAGTTAGGGGTGACATGATAGAGGTTTACAAGTAGATGAATGGACATAACAAAGGGGATATTAATAGGGTATTAAAAGTATCAACACAAGACAGAACACGAAACAATTGGTATAAATTGGATAAGTTTAGATTTAGGAAAGTCTTGCGTAAATACTGGTTCGGTAACATGGTTGTTGATTTGTGGAACCAATTACCGTGTAACGTGGTGGTGGGGTCCCTCGATTGTTTCAAGCGTGGGTTGGACATGTTTATGAGTGGGATTGGGTGGTTATAGATAATATCTGCTTCGTATAGGCCAATAGTCCTTCTGCAGTTACCTTTGTTCTTATGTTCTCCCGTGTTAATTTCCCTACCGATTTTCGTATCATCGGCAAATTTGCAAATGTTGCTACTTAAACCTGAATCTGAATCATTTATATATATTAGAAACAACAGAGGCCCCAAGACAGAGCCTTGAGGCACTCCACTTACAATATTTTCCCACTCTGACTCAACCCCATTTATACTAACTCTGTTTCCTACATCCGGGTAATTTTTCGTTACCTCAGCATCTGATTCCCCTAATTTTCCAATGACATCACCAGTCATCATCCTCAATAACTCTGTTTTTCCGTGATAACATATTTAACCCCATTTTCATATTTATTCCCACTTTCGATATTAAACTAAAAGGATGAAAGAACCGCCTTCTATCAACCCTAATATGCAATGACATAAGAACCTTAGATTGAAGGTAACTGTACAAGACCCATACGAAGCAGGTACTATTTATATCCACCCAATCACATTCATATATGTCTAACCTATGCTTGAAACAATCAATGGATCCTACTTCTATTATGTTACGCGCTAATTGAATCCACAAATCAACAACCCAGTTACCAAACCAGTATTTATCCAATGTCTTTCCTAGACCTAAACTTATTTAATTTATACCCATTGTTTCGTGTTCTGTCTTGTGTTGATACTTTTAATATCGTATTACTATCCCCCTTTGTTAAGAACATAAGAACAAAGGCAACTGCAGAAGGCCCACACGAGGTAGCTCCCACTTACAACCACCCAATCCCACTTACATGCATGCCCAACCCACGCCTGAAACAATCGAGCCGGGAAGTTGCAACGTGGCGCCAAAATCCCGCAACAATAACACGCAAGCGTTATAAAGACTCGCGCTCATATATACAACCTCAAACGGCAGCAAACGGTTTTACGGACTCACCATAGCCCGTGCTACTTTGGAACGTTTTGTTCCGAGTAGCTGAATCTAAAACAACAACAACAACAGGCAGCAATCAGTCAGTAGAGGCCAGGACGTCGTGTCGTAAACCCGTGACCTGTTTCAACACCACACCAACGAAACACTACATATACGCCCGCAACGGCAGCAGTCAGTCAGTAGAGACCAGAACATCGTCTCGTGAACACTGGTCTGTTGCAACACTAACGAACCACAACATTTTACGTTATACATATTGTGCATTTTACATTCTACGCCCCAAGTTGTTTTATGGGTGAACCGGTGAAATCTTTTCAAATAATTTAAAGTGCGAGAAAAAACACCCGCTCCTTCTTCCCTAAATATCTGTATTTGATTCAGATAAAAACTAAAATGACGAATTTGAAATATTTGATGCTGCACTTGGCCGCTGTGATTGTGTGCGGCCAGGAAGTTATACCTGACACGTCGAACATCTGTTTCCTTCCTCCAACTACGGGATTCTGCCGGGCTCACTTTACCTCCTTCTTCTACAACCCGGAGACACATGCTTGCGACTGCTTCGTGTACGGCGGATGTAAGGGCAACGAGAACAGATTCGACACTCTGGATGAGTGCATGAGAACTTGCAACGTCTTACCTAGTCTGCAGGAAAATATTGTCGAGTGTGACAAAGTCTTTAGACACTTCAACCCGCTGGCGAACAAAGAGGTGTTGGACGCTATCAAGGACTCTGTAAGGCCGACGCAGATACCACAGGATCCCACAGACCCTTCATACATACAGCCAGCGCAACAAATCCTTCAACCTGCACCACAAACCATCCAACCAGCGCCACAAACCTTACAGTCGCTTCTACAACTAAAGAAAGCGCTACCAACTCAACAACGTGTGCCACTGACTCAGCAACCTTTACCGTAAGGCGAGCGGGTTCCAGCGGGCATGTGGAGAGACAGCTGGTTCAGGAGGATACGGAGCCTGGTATTGGATGACTCAGGTTCTAGGGTTGGCTCTCTCTACGTCGGTCAGCCGGCCTTCTTCACCCTGGATAATGACGATGCTTTTCTCGTTCTACGAAAAACGTTTAATATATGATCTAGGATACAGTATTATTAGATCAAGTGGGGAATTTTTATATTATATATGTATATATATACTGTATATATATTAAGTTTTTGTATATTTTCATTTCAGAATGTATATTTTTTTATTTTCATATAAATTTTATCTGTTATTTTCATATAAATTTTATCTTAACAGCATTGACGTATTTAAATATTTATATAATATTATTGTGTAGCCTATCCCGTAAACACTTCCTCAATAATTAAACACATTTCCACCCTTTTCTTGGGGTTGGAACTCTAACTGTACATGAATTATGTATATAATTCTATGTACTGTTCATAAAATAAATTTTAATGTACATGAAAATAAAATTAATTTATAATTTGGAAAAAATGTTTTTTATTTGTTTGAATTAACGTTGTCGATAGTCCGTAGTTGTTATATTGTCTAACGGTGAAGAATGGATTGAAAAATGAGGTTACCATTACAATAAACGAATACATTACAATTATATTATTAGGAGAACGCGAGTCTCAGTGTACGACCACACTACAACGTGAAGGGACGACGTCGTTTCGGTCCGGCCTTGCTACGATTCTCAAGTCGATTGTATATTGTGAGGCTAGCGTTCTCCTTAATAGGTGACTGATTTGTTGAAAACTATCGGTGTTCTCTTCTCATTGAGTGCTTTCGGGTATTCGAAGCACTCTAACCATTGCTATCTTAGCGAAGTATCTAAAATTTGCTTACTGTAGGGATGCATGCACACGACTGTAAAGCTGCCGCCCAGTTGGGTGGCAGCAAGACACCCGCAAACCCTGTGGGTGTGTGACTCACCATAGATGTATAGTGACTTGTGAGCCTCTTGTTGAATCATTTGTGATACAAAAGATTATTGATGTGTGTATTTGTGTAGGTGAATGATGTGTGTATTTGTGTAGGTGAATGATGTGTGTATTTATGTAGGTGAATGATGTGTGTATTTGTGTAGGTGATTGATATGCGTGATTATAAGTGTATCAAAATGACCAGCAGTTTGATACATAAGACATACGTACATAGATGTACGTATGTACTTGTATATACTCATATATGTATGAGTATGTACATGTATATACAACATTGATAATTGTGTAACTAGCGTTAAAAATTGTTATTTGCTTAGCTAAACGAACTAGAGGGTTCAGTTCCTGAACCGATTAGGTGTAATCCTTCACACCATCGCCCACGGGATGCGTATGGGGAGCATAATAAAGAAAGAAATTGATTATCAACAGCATAAAGGAAAGTCTGAAAAATTGACTTGAAAAAACTAATACATAGTGTTAACTAGCAGGGAAACACAAATTAATGACATCGAAATAGGGAGTGAGCTAGGGAACTGTGATCACAAAGAAATCAGATTTAGCATAGAATGGAATAAACCTATAGGAGAATATTCTGTTAAAGTGCCAGATTTTCGAAAAGCTGACTTCAATAGCCTAAGAAGTTTTTTGGGTCAAATAGATTGGAAAGTATTGGGCATGGGATGTGGGCCAGTCTTGGAGGGGGACATGAACCCAGCGATAGGTGACGTAAAGGAGGATTTCGATGTGTATTCAAAATATAACTTATTTAAGAATATTCTAAGCAAATCACAGGAACGCAGTATACCATACAAATTCAATAGATCGAATAATGGTCCAAAGTGGATAACAAAGGATCTGAAGAACCTTATAGGTAAAAAGACACCGTGGTATAAAAGGATTTAAAATGGGGAAGTCAGTTTAGAACAAGAATTCGCACAACTGGTTAGAAATGTTATAAAAGAGATAAAGAAAGCAAAAAGAAACTATGAAGTTCGCATAGCAGGGCAAGGGAAGACAAATGCTAAAGGTTTTTTTCAGTTATATCAAACTAAGACTAGGGAAGGGATAGGTCCATTAAAACTGAGACAGGTCAAATAACGAATAATGACGAGATGAGTAGAATTTATAATAAATATTTTATATCTGTATTTACTAAAAAGGAACTTGACAATATGCCGAACAAGTCTATATGGGTGGGGACGAGGACAGGTTAACTAGTTTAGCAGTTACCAGGGAGGATGTAATTAAACAAATAGTAAAACTAAAACTGAACAAATCCCCAGGGCCGGATGAAGTGTTTGTCAAGGTGCTTAAAGAATGCAAAGAGGAGCTTTCCGAGCCACTGTCTACCACATTTAACAAATCAATAGAGTTAGGCAGAGTGCCAGAGCCATGGAAGGTAGCTAATGAGGTATTAATTTTTAAGAAAGGAGATAGATCACTTTCCTTCAAACTATCGGCCAATTAGCCTAACGTCTATTATAGGAAAGTTACTTGAATCGATAATTGCAAATACAATTCGTCTTCATCTTGAAAAACATAAATTAATAAATGAGTCGCAACATGGGTTTACAAATGGCCGTTCATGTTTAATAAATTTGCTATCTTTTTATTCCAGTATAGTTGAGGCAGTTGATAGTGGTAAGGATTGTTATGTTTTGTATTTTGACTTTAGAAAAGCATTTGATACAGTGCCACATAAAAGACTGATTAAAAAAATAGAGGCTCATGGTATTGGGGGTGCTATAATAAAGTTGGATTAGGGCATGGCTATTCCAAAGGAAACAGAGTTAGTATAAATGAGGTTAAGTCAGAGTGGGATAATGTTGTTAGTGGTCAGAGCCTCAAGGCTCTGTCCTGGGACCTCTGTTGTTTATAATAAGAACAAAGGTAACTGTACATGTTAAAGTTGGATTAGGGCATGGCTATTCCAAAGGAAACAGAGTTAGTATAAATGAGGTTAAGTCAGAGTGGGATAATGTTGTTAGTGGTGAGAGCCTCAAGGCTCTGTCCTGGGACCTCTGTTGTTTATAATAAGAACAAAGGTAACTGCAGAAGGCCTATTGACCCATACGAGGCAGCTCCTATCTATAACCACCCAATCCCACTCATATACTTGTCCAATCCGCGCTTGAAACAATTGAGGAACCCCACCTCCACCACGTTACGCGGTAATTGGTTCCACAAATCAACAACCCTGTTACCGAACCAGTATTTACCCAAGTCTTTCCTAAATCTAAACTTATTCAATTTATACCCATTGTTTCGTGTTCTGTCTTGTGTTGATACTTTTAATACCCTAATATATATATATATAAATGATTTAATTTCAAGTTTGAGTAGCAACATCTGCAAATTTGCAGATGATACAGAAATCGGTAGGGAAATTAACACGGAAGAAGACTCACTATCACTTCACTATCACTATTTAATGCTGATAAATGTAAAGTTCTGAGGTTAGGTGGTGATGATAGAGTTACAAGATACGAGCTAGATGTTGTTGTGATTGCGAAGTCGGATTGCGAAAGGGATCTGGGAGTTATGATTAGTAAGAATTTAAAACAAAAGGATCAATGCATAAATGTTCGTAATAAGGCAAATCGGACACTTGGATTTATTAATCGCAGCGTTAGTAACAAGACACCTGGTGTGGTTCTCAAGCTATATCTTGCTCTAGTTAGGCCCCATTTAGATTATGCAGTTCAGTTTTGGTCGCCATATTATAGAATGGATATAAATTCACTTGAACGTGTCCAGCGTAGGATGACTAAGTTAATTCCCCAAATTAGAAATCTTTCATATGAAGAAAGATTAACAAAGCTTAAGTTGCATTCACTGGAAAGGCGAAGAGTTAGGGGTGACATGATAGAGGTTTACAAGTGGATGAATGGACATAACCGGGGGGATATTAATAGGGTATTAAAAGTATCAACACAGGACAGAACACGAAACAATGGGTATAAATTGGATAAGTTTAGATTTAGGAAAGTCTTGGGTAAATACTGGTTCGGTAACATGGTTGTTGATTTGTGGAACCAATTACTGTGTAACGTGGTGGTGGGGTCCCTCGATTGTTTCAAGCGTGGGTTGGACATGTTTATGAGTGGGATTGGGTGGTTATAGATAATAGCTGCCTCGTATAGGCCAATAGTCCTTCTGCAGTTACCTTTGTTCTTATGTTCTCCCGTGTTAATTTCCCTACCGATTTTTGTATCATCGGCAAATTTGCAAATGTTGCTACTTAAACCTGAATCTGAATCATTTATATATATTAGAAACAACAGAGGTCCCAAGACAGAGCCTTGAGGCACTCCACTTACAATATTTTCCCACTCTGACTCAACCCCATTCATACTAAGTCTGTTTCCTACATCCGGGTAATTTTTCGTTACCTCAGCATCTGATTCCTCTAATTTTCCAATGACATCACCAGCCATCTTCCTCAATAACTCTGTTTTTTCCGTGATATCATATTTAACCCCATTTCCATATTTATTCCCACTTTCGATATTAAACTAAAAGGATTAAAGAACCGCCTTCTATCAACCCTAATATGCAATGACATAAGAACATTAGATTGAAGGTAACTGTACAAGACCCATACGAAGCAGGTACTATTTATATCCACCCAATCACATTCATATATGTCTAACCTATGCTTGAAACAATCAATGGATCCTACTTCTATTATGTTACGCGGTAATTGAATCCACAAATCAACAACCCAGTTACCAAACAAGTATTTATCCAATGTCTTTGCTAGACCTAAACTTATTTAATTTATACCCATAGTTTCGTGTTCTGTCTTGTGTTGATACTTTTAATATCGTATTAATATCCCCCTTTGTTAAGAACATAAGAACAAAGGCAACTGCAGAAGGCCCACACGAGGTAGCTCCCACTTACAACTACCCAATCCCACTTACATACATGCCCAACCCACGCCTGAAACAATCGAGCCGGGAAGTTGCAACGTGGCGCCAAAATCCCGGAACGAAAACACGCAAGCGTTATAAAGACTCGCGCTCATATATACAACCTCAAACGGCAGCAAACGGTTTTACGGGCTCACCATAGCCCGTGCTACTTTGGAACGTTTTGTTCCGAGTAGCTGAATCTAAAACAACAACAACAACAGGCAGCAATCAGTCAGTAGAGGCCAGGACGTCGTGTCGTAAACCCGTGACCTGTTTCAACACCACACCAACGAAACACTACATATACGCCCGCAACGGCAGCAGTCAGTCAGTAGAGACCAGAACATCGTCTCGTGAACACTGGTCTGTTGCAACACTAACGAACCACAACATTTTACGTTATACATATTGTGCATTTTACATTCTACGCCCCAAGTTGTTTTATGGGTGAACCGGTCAAATCTTTTCAAATAATTTAAAGTGCGAAAAAAAACACCCGCTCCCTCTTCCTTAAATATCTGTATTTGATTCAGATAAAAACGAAAATGACGAATTTGAAATATTTGATGCTGCACTTGGCCGCTGTGATTGTGTGCGGCCAGGAAGTTATACCTGACACGTCCAACATCTGTTTCCTTCCTCCAACTACGGGATTCTGCCGGGCTCACTTTACCTCCTTCTTCTACAACCCGGAGACACATGCTTGCGACTGCTTCGTGTACGGCGGATGTGAGGGGAACGAGAACAGATTCGACACTCTGGATGAGTGCATGAGAACTTGCAACGTCTTACCTAGTCTGCAGGAAAATACTGCCGAGTGTGACAGAGTCTTGGGACGCTTCAACCCACTGGCGAAAAAAGAGGTGTTGGACGCTATCAAGGACTCTGTAAGGCCGACGCAGATCCCACAGGATCCTACACATCCTTCATACCTACAGCCAGCGCAACAAATCCTTCAACCCGCGCCACAGATCCTTCAACCTGCACCACAGATCCTTCAACCAGCGCCACAGATTCTTCAACCAGCGCCACAGATCCTTCAACCAGCGCCACAGATCCTTCAACCAGCGCCACAGATCCTTCAACCAGCGCCACAGATCCTTCAACCAGCGCCACAGATCCTTCAACCAGCGCCACAGATCCTCCAACCCGCAGGAAAATCTGCAGGAAAATATTGTCGAGTGTGACAAAGTCTTTGAACTGGCGAACAAAGAGGTGTTGGACGCTATCAAGGACTCTGTAAGGCCGACGCAGATACCACAGTATCCCACAGACCCTTCATACATACAGCCAGCGCCACAGATCCTTCAACCAGCGCCACAGATCCTCCAACCAGCGCCACAAACCTTACAGTCGCTTCTACAACTAAAGAAAGCGCTACCAATTTAACAACGTGTGCCACTGACTCAGCAACCTTTACCGTAAGGCGAGCGGGTTCCAGCGGGCATGTGGGAAGACAGCTGGTTCAGGAGGATACGGAGCCTGGTATTGGATGACTCAGGTTCTAGGGTTGGTTCTCAACGTCGGTCAGCCGGCCTTCTTCACCCTGGATCTTGACGATGCTTTTCTCGTTCTACGAAGAACGTTTAATATATGATCTATGAAACAGTATTATCAGATCAAGTGGGGAATTTTTATATTATATATGTATATATATACTGTATATATATTAAGTTTTTGTATATTTTCATTTCAGAATGTATATTTTTTGATTTTCATATCAATTTTATCTGTTGTGTCTTAACAGCATTGATGTATTTAAATATTTATATAATATTATTGTGTAGCCTATCCAGTAAACACTCCCTCAATAATTAAACACATTTCCACCCTTTTCTTGGGGTTGGAACTGTAACTGTACATGAATTATGTATATAATTCTATGTACTGTTCATAAAATAAATTTTAATGTACATGAAAATAAAATTAATTTATAATTTGGAAAAAATGTTTTTTATTTGTTTGAATTAACGTTGTCGATAGTCCGTAGTTGTTCTATTGTCTAATGGTAAAGAATGGATTGAAAAATAAGGTTACCATTACAATAAACGTATACATTACAATTATATTATTAGGAGAACGCGAGTCTCTCAGTGTAGGACAAACTCATTGTGAGTTGAGCAGACCACACACTAGAACGTGAAGGGACGACGACGTTTCGGTCCGGCCTTGCTACCATTCTCAAGTCGATTGTATATTGTGAGGCTAGCGTTCTCCTTAATAGGTGACTGGTTTGATGAAAACTATCAATGTTCTCTTCCCATTGAGTGCTTTCAGGTATCAAAAGCACTCGCAAAGAGAAAGCACTCTAACCATTGCTATCTTAGCGAAGTATCCAAAATTTGCTTACTGTAGGGATGCATGCACACGACTGTAAAGCTGCCGCCCAGTTGGGTGGCAGCAAGACACCCGCAAACCCTGTGGGTGTGTGACTCACCATAGATGTATAGTGACTTGTGAGCCTCTTGTTGAATCATTTGTGATACAAAAGATTATTGATGTGTGTATTTGTGTAGGTGAATGATGTGTGTATTTGTGTAGGTGATTGATATGCGTGATTATAATTGTATCAAAATGACCAGCAGTTTGATACATAAGACATACGTACATAGATGTACGTATGTACTTGTATATACTCATATATGTATGAGTATGTACATGTATATACAACATTGATAATTGTGTAACTAGCGTTAAAAATTGTTATTTGCTTAGCTAAACGAACTAGAGGGTTCAGTTCCTGAACCGGTTAGAGGTATTCCTTCACACCATCGCCCACGGGATGCGTATGGGGGGCATAATAAAGAAAGAAATTGATTATCAACAGCATAAAGGAAAGTCTGAAAAATTGACTTGAAAAAACTAATACTTAGTGTTAACTAGCAGGGAAACACAAATTAATGACATCGAAATAGGGAGTGAGCTAGGGAACTGTGATCACAAAGAAATGAGATTTAGCATAGAATGGAATAAACCTATAGGAGAATATTCTGTTAAAGTGTCAGATTTTCGAAAAGCTGACTTCAATAGCCTAAGAAGTTTTTTGGGTCAAATAGATTGGAAAGTATTGGGCATGGGATGTGGGCCAGTCTTGGAGGGGGACATGAACCCAGCGATAGGTGACGTAAAGGAGGATTTCGATGTGTATTCAAAATATAACTTATTTAAGAATATTCTAAGCAAATCACAGGAACGTAGTATACCATACAAATTCAATAGATCGAATAATGGTCCAAAGTGGATAACAAAGGATCTGAAGAACCTTATAGGTAAAAAGACACTGTGGTATAAAAGGATTTAAAATGGGGAAGTCAGTTTAGAACAAGAATTCGCACAACTGGTTAGAAATGTTATAAAAGAGATAAAGAAAGCAAAAAGAAACTATGAAGTTCGCATAGCAGGGCAAGGGAAGACAAATGCTAAAGGTTTTTTTCAGTTATATCAAACTAAGACTAGGGAAAGGATAGGTCCATTAAAACTGAGAGTTTAGCAGTTACCAGGGAGGATGTAATTAAACAAATAGTAAAACTAAAACTGAACAAATCCCCAGGGCCGGATGAAGTGTTTGTCAAGGTGCTTAAAGAATGCAAAGAGGAGCTTTCCGAGTCACTGTCTACCACATTTAACAAATCAATAGAGTTAGGCAGAGTGCCAGAGTCATGGAAGGTAGCTAATGAGGTACTAATTTTTAAGAAAGGAGATAGATCACTTTCCTTCAAACTATCGGCCAATTAGCCTAACGTCTATTGTGGGAAAGTTACATGAATCGATAATTGCAAATACAATTCGTCTTCATCTTGAAAAACATAAATTAATGAGTCGCAACATGGTTTTACAAATGGCCGTTCATGTTTAATAAATTTGCTATCTTTTTATTCCAGTATAGTTGAGGCAGTTGATAGTGGTAAGGATTGTTATGTTTTGTACCTTGACTCTAGAAAAGCATTTGATACAGTGCCACATGAAAGACTGATTCAAAAAATAGAGGCTCATGGTATTGGGGGTGCTATAATAAAGTTAGATTAGGGCATGGCCATTCCAAAGGAAACAGAGTTAGTATAAATGGGGTTTGGTTTGAGTTTTAGTAAAACTCAAACCAAACAAATCCCCAGGGCCGGATGAAGTGTTTGCTAGGGTGCTTAAAGAATGCAAAGAGGAGCTTTGTGACCCACTGTCAACCATATTTAATAAATCAATAGAGTCAGGCAGAGTGCCAGAGTTTTGGAAAGTTGCTAATGTGATACCAGTTTTTAAGAAAGGAGATAGATCACTTGCGTCTAACTATCGACCAATTAGCCTAACGTCTATTGTGGGAAAGTTACTCGAATCTATAATAGCAAATAAAATTCGTCTTCATCTTGAAAAACATAAATTAATAATTGAGTCGCAACATGGTTTTATAAATGGCCGTTCATGTTTAACAAATTTGTTATCTTTTTATTCTAGCATTGTTGAGGCAGTTGATAGTGGTAAGGATTGCGATGTTGTATACCTTGACTTTAGCAAAGCTTTTGATACAGTGCCACATGAAAGACTGATTAAAAAAATAGAGTCTCATGGTATTGGGGGTGCTATATTAAGCTGGATTAGGGCATGGCTATACCAAAGGAAACAGAGAGTTAGTATAAATGGAATCAAGTCAGAGTGGGAAAATGTTGTAAGTGGAGTGCCTCAAGGCTCTGTCCTGGGACCTCTGTTGTTTATAATATATATAAATGATTTAGATTCAGGTTTGAGTAGCAACATTTGCAAATTTGCCGATGATACGAAAATCGGTAGGGAAATTAATTCGGAGGAGGACTCACTATCACTTCAAGTTGATCTAGATAGGGTTTTGAAATGGTCAAAGGATTGGCAGATGCAGTTTAATGCTGATAAATGTAAAGTTCTGAGGTTAGGTAATGATGATAGAGTTACAAGATACGAGCTAGATGGTGTTGTGATTGCGAAGTCGGATTGCGAAAGGGATCTGGGAGTTATGATTAGTAAGAATTTAAAACAAAAGGATCAATGCATAAATGTTCGTAATAAGGCAAATCGGACACTTGGATTTATTAATCGCAGCGTTAGTAACAAGACACCTGGTGTGGTTCTCAAGCTATATCTTGCTCTAGTTAGGCCCCATTTAGATTATGCAGTTCAGTTTTGGTCGCCATATTATAGAATGGATATAAATTCACTTGAACGTGTCCAGCGTAGGATGACTAAGTTAATTCCCCAAATTAGAAATCTTTCATATGAAGAAAGATTAACAAAGCTTAAGTTGCATTCACTGGAAAGGCGAAGAGTTAGGGGTGACATGATAGAGGTTTACAAGTGGATGAATGGACATAACCGGGGGGATATTAATAGGGTATTAAAAGTATCAACACAGGACAGAACACGAAACAATGGATATAAATTGGATAAGTTTAGATTTAGGAAAGACTTGGGTAAATACTGGTTCAGTAACAGGGTTGTTGATTTGTGGAACCAATTGCCGCGTAACATTGTGGAGGTGGGGTCCCTCGATTGTTTCAAGCACGGGTTGGACAAGTATATGAGTGGGATTGGGTGGTTATAGAATAGGAGCTGCCTCGTATGGGCCAATAGGCCTTCTGCAGTTACCTTTGTTCTTATGTTCTTATGTTCTTATGTTAAGTCAGAGTGGGATAATGTTGTTAGTGGAGTGCCTCAAGGCTCTGTCCTGGGACCTCTGTTGTTTATAATAAGAACAAAGGTAACTGCAGAAGGCCTATTGGCCCATACGAGGCAGCTCCTATCTATAACCACCCAATCCCACTCATATACTTGTCCAACCCGCGCTTGAAACAATCGAGGGACCCCACCTCCACCACGTTGCGCGGTAATTGGTTCCACAAATCAACAACCCTGTTACCGAACCAGTATTTACCCAAGTCTTTCCTAAATCTAAACTTATCCAATTTATACCCATTGTTTCGTGTTCTGTCTTGTGTTGATACTTTTAATACCCTAATATATATAAATGATTTAATTTCAAGTTTGAGTAGCAACATCTGCAAATTTGCAGATGATACAAAAATCGGTAGGGAAATTAACACGGAAGAAAACTCACTATCACTTCAAGTTGATCTAAATAAGGATTTGAAATGGTCAAAAGATTGGCAGATGCAGTTTAATGCTGATAAATGTAAAGTTCTGAGGCTAGGTAATGATGAATGGTAATGAGTTACAAGATACGAGCTAGATGGTGTTGAGATTGCGAAGTCGGATTGCGAAAGGGATCTGGGAGTTATGATTAGTAAGAATTTAAAACAAAAGGATCAATGCATGAATGTTCGTAATAAGGCAAATAAGACACTGGGATTTATTAATCGAAGTGTTAGTAACAAGACACCTGGTGTGGTTCTTCAGCTATATCTTGCTCTGGTTAGGTCCCATTTAGATTATGCAGTTCAATTTTGGTCGCCATACTATAGAGTGGATATAAATTCACTTGAATGTGTCCAGCGTAGGATGATTAATTCCCCAAATTAGAAATCTTTCATATGAAGAAAGACTAGCAAAGCTTAAGTTGCATTCACTGGAAAGGCGAAAAGTTAGGGGTGACATGATAGAGGTTTACGAGTGGATGAATGGACATAACAAAGGGGTATTAATAGGGTATTAAAAGTATCAACACAAGACAGAACACGAAACAATGGGTATAAATTGGATAAGTTTAGATTTAGGAAAGTCTTGGGTAAATACTGGTTCGGTAACATGGTTGTTGATTTGTGGAACCAATTACTGTGTAACGTGGTGGTGGGGTCCCTCGATTGTTTCAAGCGTGGGTTGGACATGTTTATGAGTGGGATTGGGTGGTTATAGATAATAGCTGCCTCGTATAGGCCAATAGTCCTTCTGCAGTTACCTTTGTTCTTATGTTCTCCCGTGTTAATTTCCCTACCGATTTTTGTATCATCGGCAAATTTGCAAATGTTGCTACTTAAACCTGAATCTGAATCATTTATATATATTAGAAACAACAGAGCCTTGAGGCACTCCACTTACAATATTTTCCCACTCTGACTCAACCCCATTCATACTAAGTCTGTTTCCTACATCCGGGTAATTTTTCGTTACCTCAGCATCTGATTCCCCTAATTTTCCAATGACATCACCAGCCATCTTCCTCAATAACTCTGTTTTTCCGTGATAACATATTTAACCCCATTTCCATATTTATTCCCACTTTCGATATTAAACTAAAAGGATTAAAGAACCGCCTTCTATCAACCCTAATATGCAATGCCATAAGAACATTAGATTGAAGGTAACTGTACAAGACCCATACGAAGCAGGTACTATTTATATTCACCCAATCACATTCATATATGTCTAACCTATGCTTGAAACAATCAATGGATCCTACTTCTATTATGTTACGCGGTAATTGAATCCACAAATCAACAACCCAGTTACCAAACA
Source organism: Procambarus clarkii (assembly GCF_040958095.1). NCBI lineage: Eukaryota > Metazoa > Arthropoda > Malacostraca > Decapoda > Cambaridae > Procambarus > Procambarus clarkii. The sequence goes on along the minus strand of NC_091188.1, from coordinate 6,321,194 downwards.
AGTATTTATCCAATGTCTTTGCTAGACCTAAACTTATTTAATTTATACCCATAGTTTCGTGTTCTGTCTTGTGTTGATACTTTTAATATCGTATTAATATCCCCTTTGTTAAGAACATAAAAACAAAGGCAACTGCAGAAGGCCCACCGGCCCACACAAGGCAGCTCCCACTTACAACCACCCAATCCCACTTACATGCATGCCCAACCCACGCCTGAAACAATCGAGCCGGGAAGTTGCAACGTGGCGCCAAAATCCCGTAACAATAACACGCAAGCGTTATAAAGACTCGCGCTCATATATACAACCTCAAACGGTTTTACGGGCTCACCATAGCCCGTGCTACTTTGGAACGTTTTGTTCCGAGTAGCTGAATCTAAAACAACAACAACAACAGGCAGCAATCAGTCAGTAGTGGCCAGGACGTCGTGTCGTAAACCCGTGACCTGTTTCAACACCACACCAACGAAACACTACATATACGCCCGCAACGGCAGCAGTCAGTCAGTAGAGACCAGAACATCGTCTCGTGAACACTGGTCTGTTGCAACACTAACGAACCACAACATTTTACGTTATACATATTGTGCATTTTACATTCTACGCCCCAAGTTGTTTCATGGGTGAACCGGTCGAATCTTTTCAAATAATTTAAAGTGCGAGAAAAAACACCCGCTCCCTCTTCCTTAAAAATCTGTATTTGATTCAGATAAAAACGAAAATGACGAATTTGAAATATTTGATGCTGCACTTGGCCGCTGTGATTGTGTGCGGCCAGGAAGTTATACCTGACACGTCGAACATCTGTTTCCTTCCTCCAGTTACGGGAGTCTGCCGGGCTCACTTTACCAGATTCTTCTACAACCCGGAGACACATGCTTGCGACTGCTTCGTGTACGGCGGATGTAAGGGCAACGAGAACAGATTCGACACTCTGGATGAGTGCATGAGAACTTGCAACGTCTTACCTAGTCTGCAGGAAAATACTGTCTTGTGTGATTGTAAAGTCTTTGAACGCTTCAACCCGCTGGCGAACAAAGAGGTGTTGGACGCTATCAAGGACTCTGTAAGGCCGACGCAGATACCACAGGATCCCACAGACCCTTCACACATACAGCCAGCGCAACAAATCCTTCAACCAGCGCCACAAACCTTACAGTCGCTTCTACAACTAAAGAAAGCGCTACCAACTCAACAACGTGTGCCACTGACTCGGCACACGTTACCTTTACCGTAAGGCGAGCGGGTTCCAGCGGGCATGTGGGGAGACAGCTGGTTCAGGAGGATACGGAGCCTGGTATTGGATGACTCAGGTTCTAGGGTTGGTTCTCTCTACGTCGGTCAGCCGGCCTTCTTCACCCTGGATCATGACGATGCTTTTCTCGTTCTACGAGAAACGTTTAATATATGATCTATGATACAGTATTATCAGATCAAGTGGGGAATTTTTATATTATATATGTATATATATATTTTAAGTTTTTGTATATTTTATTTTCATATAAATTTTATCTGTTGTGTCTTAACAGCATTGATGTATTTAAATATTTATATATTATTGTGTAGCCTATCCCGTAAACATTCCCTCAATAATTAAACACATTTCCACCCTTTTTTGGGGGTTAGAACTGTAACTGTACATGAATTATGTATATAATTCTATGTACTGTTCATAAATTAAATTTTAATGTACATGAAAATAAAATTAATTTATAAATTGGAAAAAATGTTTTTTATTTGTTTGAATTAACGTTGTCGATAGTCCGTAGTTGTTCTATTGTCTAACGGTGAAGAATGGATTGAAAAATGAGGTTACCATTACAATTATATTATTAGGAGAACGCGAGTCTCAGTGTACGACAAACTCATTGTGAGTTGACCAGACCACACACTAGAACGTGAAGGGACGACGACGTTTCGGTCCGGCCCTGCTACCATTCTCAAGTCGATAGTATATTGTGAGGCTAGCGTTCTCCTTAATAGGTGACTGATTTGATGAAAACTATCGGTGTTCTCTTCCCATTGAGTGCTTTCGGGTATCGAAAGCACTCGCAAAGAGAAAGCACTAACCATTGCTATCTTAGCGAAGTATCCAAAATTTGCTTACTGTAGGAATGCATGCACACGACTGTAAAGCTGCCGCCCAGTTGGGTGGGAGCAAGACACCTGCAAACCCTGTGGGTGTGTGACTCACCATAGATGTATAGTGACTTGTGAGCCTCTTGTTGAATCATTTGTGATACAAAAGATTATTGATGTGTGTATTTGTGTAGGTGAATGATGTGTGTATTTGTGTAGGTGATTATAATTGTATCAAAATGACCAGCAGTTTGATACATAAGACATACGTACATAGATGTACGTATGTACATGTACATACTCATATATGTATGAGTATGTACATGTATATATAACATTGATAATTGTGTAACTAGCGTTAAAAATTGCTATTTGCTTAGCTAAACGAACTAGAGGGTTCAGTTCCTGAACCGATTAGGTGTAATCCTTCACACCATCGCCCACGGAATGCGTATAGGGTGCATAATAAAGAAAGAAATTGATTATCAACAGCATAAAGGAAAGTCTGCAATGGTCAAGTGGGAAAATAATATTTTCCCACTTGACTTGAAATTAACGAAATGAAATTTCATTGACTTGAAATTAATAATATTTAGTGTTAACTAGCAGGGAAACACAAATTAATGACATCGAAATAGGGAGTGAGCTAGGAACTGTGATCACAAAGAAATGAGATATAGCATAGAATGGAATAGACCTGTAGGAGAAAATTCTGTTAAAGTGCCTCAAGGCTCTGTCCTGGGACCTCTGTTGTTTATAATATATATAAATGATTTAGATTCAAATTTGAGTAGCAACATATGCAAATTTGCAGATTTAATATTATCGTTTACTATTCAGTCCCGTCTAGCCTATCCCGTGAACACTCCCTGAATTGTTGTAATTAAACACATTTTCACCCTTTTTTGGGTTGGAACTGTAACTGTACATGAACTATGTACTGTGTATATAATTCTATCTACTGTTCATAAAATTAATTTTTAATGTACATGTACACCTACTGTATATTAAATGAATTTATGATGCGTATGAACACTTGCTGTATAATAAAATGAATTTATAATTGAGACAATTGTTTTTTTATTTTTTTAATTAATTTATAACGTAGAAAAATGTTTTTTATTAGTGTAAATAATGTCGGCGATAGTCCGTATTTGTACTACTGGAGAATGGATTGAAAAATGAGGTTACCATTACAGTTATATTATGAGGAGAACGCGAGCCTCGGTGTACATTCGTACATTGTGTGTCGTACATTGAGGCGCGCGTTCTCCTCAGTAAGTGACTGATTTGATGAAAGATATTTCATGTGGTCTCCATCCTGATCGACGATCCACCTCCTGCTCCGTCCTTTACATGACCCCCTCTCCTCTAATATACCACTACTCAAATCACCTAACTTCCAACTATATAGTCTCCTAACTCTTCTCCCCCTCTCACCCACCATTTGGTCACCACTTGGTCCGGGAGACATCTCCCGTCACGCAGGGTGCAGTTGCACCTCCACAGATCTCCAGTATCAGCTCTTGATACTGGTGATGGCTCGAAAGGGCCACCACTTACGAGCTATTCATGCCCGTGCCATCTTTTGGGTGGCTTCATCTTCATCTTCATCTGTTTAAAACACGGGAGACATCTCCCGTCACGCTGGGTGCAGTCGCACCTCCACAGATCTCCAGTATCATCTATTGATACTGGTGATGGCTCAAAAGGGCCACCACTTACCAATTCATGCCCGTGCCACCTATTGGGTGGCTTCATCTTCATCTTAACACATTCACAAGGGAGACATCTCCCATCATGCAGGGTGCATTCGCACCTCCACAGATCTCCAGTATCAGCTCTTGATACTGGTAATGGCTTAAAATGGCCACCACTTACGGGCTATTCATGCCCGTGCCACCTTTTGGGTGGCTTAATCTTCATCATCATCATCTCCCCCTCTCCACAGGGAAATGGCAGTTAGGATATATAGACCACGTCTAGGTTACAGATGCAAAAAAAAACACAGGGTGCAGTTGCACCTCCACAGATCTCCAGTATCATCTATTGATACTGGTGATGGCTCAAAAGGGCCACCACTTACGGGCTATTTATGCCCGTGCCACCTTTTGGGTGGCTTCATCTTCATCTTAACACATTAACAAGGGAGACATCTCCCGTCACGCAGGGTGCATTCGCACCTCCACAGATCTCCAGTATCAGCTCTTGATACTGGTAATGGCTCAAAAGGGCCACCACTTACGGGCTATTCATGCCCGTGCCACCTTTTTGGTGGCTTAATCTTCATCAATCTGTAGAAACCAACACCACCATTTGGTCACCACTTGGTCCGGGAGACATCTCCCGTCACGCAGGGTGCAGTTGCGCCTCCACAGATCTCCAGTATCATCTTTTGATACTGGTAATGGCTCGAAAGGGCCACCACTTACGGGCTATTCATGCCCGTGCCACCTCTTGGGTGGCTTAATCTTCATCAATCAATCTACAGATGCAACTGGGAGATTGGTGAACCCCGACAGAGAGAGTGCATCTTCTGCCAAACTGTCACAGAAAAGCCATTACTTCACTATCTTCTGGAATGTGAAGCAACCAATGACCTTAGAAGAGCTTTAAGAGTTCCTGAATCATGCAGTGGCCACCCTGAAGCCATCAACACAGCCACTCTCCTGGTCAACAAAGGTGTCCAGCAGCTGGACACCCTCATAAAGACTGTGAAGCAGTATCCTCCCCTGCGATAACAGCTTGATGGTTAAATGCAACCTCAGAATACTGAGAAAAAAAAATTGTACCACTTACGGGCTATTCATGCCCGTGCCACCTCTTGGGTGGCTTAATCTTTATCAATCAATCAATCTCCCCCTCTTTAGGGGGGGACCTGCTAGCTCCCGTTTTCTGGTGCCTTGGGTGGGGGACGATGCTGAATAGCAAATCTAAGACCACATCTGGTGTGAGCCTCCAGGGCACACCCAGCTGAGGGCTGCTGTCTCCGTGGGCGCTCAGAATTCCTTGCTTCCATTGCCTAGTCTGGTCATAACGATTTCAATGCCATGCATTGAAATCGGTCTAGCCCTGGCACTTTACCGCATACTGAAAACCCTTCCTCTCACCCCCACTAATTCTTCCCCTATCCCCAACTTCCACGCTCACCCAATAGGGTATCTTGACCGATATTTAATTCATTCATTCATTCTTCACTTCTTGCCCCGCTCCTGTGCCAGGTAAGTTACGGGCTCACCATAGCACGTGCTACTTGGAACTTGTTCCGAGTAGCTGAATCTATAACAACAACATTCATTCATTGGTCTCCATCTCATGTTCGCCTCCGAATGCATGATAGAGCTGATGAGTTAGCCAAAGAATCTGCCTTTAAAGGAGACGTTGAGAGTAACTTTGGATTGTCAATGAGCAACTGTACCTGTACACCAAGTACAAATGTACATTTGGTGTACATATGTACATCTGTCTTGGTGTACAGTTCTTGTACACCAAGAACTTCAAAAAAAAAATTGTAGATCTGAGGCAGTGAAATCGATATACAGTATATATATATATAATATACAGAGCAATTTTAAAACACAGAGTAGGAAACTATGAAGAAATTAGGTTTTTGCTGGGTGATGATGGGCTTGAGGTGGTTTGCAGTGGTAGAACCCCATGCACAGACACCATAATTAAGATAGGGATAGATTAGTGCATAATATAGTGAGAGGAGAGCAGAGTTAGGAACATAATATCTGATTTTGGAGAGTATACCAACTGTTTTAGAGACTTTCTTAGTTATGTGTTGTATGTGGGTACTGAAGTCTCTTGTCTAGGAATAGGCAAGAAACTTTCCATCATTTTTATTATTGATATTATTACTGTTTATCTGTAGCTGAATTGCATTTGTTGATTTGCTTCCAAATAAGATGTAGCAGGTCTTTTTTATGTTTAGTGTTAGTTTGTTAGTTGATATCCATAAGTGGACTTTTTTAAATTCATTATTCACAACATTATTTAATGTATGTGGGTTGGGGTCTAAATAGATGAGGGTGGTATCATCAGCAAACAATATAGGTTTAAGAATGTTAGAGAAATTAGGCAGATCATATATATAAGATGATATATATAAGAAATAGGATAGGTCCCAATTAAGATGCTGCCCTGTGGCACTCCAAAGGTTACTGGCAGAATGGGAGTGATTATATCATTGATGGCTACACATTGGTGTCTGTCACTAAGATAGGATCAGATATAGTCCAGGGCAAGGCCTCGGATTCCATAATGCTGGAGTTTGTCGATTAACAGAGTCCAATCGGAAACTCATTTTTGTCAAGGGCTGAGTAGATTATATCAAGGAGACTAATAATTGCATCATTGGTACTCTTTTGGGACCGGAAGCCAAACTGACAGGGACTGAGTATGTACCCTACACCGTTCACAAGATGGGTATGGGGTGCATAATAAATGAATTAAACTAAACTGCTGGGATTAGACCGTCGTGAGACAGGTTAATTGACTCTTCCCATTGCGAGTGCTTTTGGGTCGTTGGTTAAGTAACCTCGGCTATCAACGTCTGCAATGGTCAAGTGGATAACGTACTGGATACGTTAGCGTGTTTGGGGCTATCTAAGGTTCGAATCCTTCACGAGGTTGAGTTCTTTAGTAACATATAACTTTCTGCGTTTATAATACTTACATATGTAACATATATGATAATACATATCACATTATGTAATCACCAGCCCGTCCTCCAAAAATAAAACTAAGTGCAATTATGTACTATTCATAGCAGTTAGAAATTGTACTTATTTTCACTTAGTATTAAATCGCAGTCAAATATATTGTGAATATTTGAGTTTACCTGAAAAACTGAATAGAAAACCACAACCTCACCTAACCGTCTTAGTTTTTGAAGATAATAATTTTATTGCTTCTTAATTACAATTAGTACTTTACCTATAGCTATATTGATATTACAGTTTTATACAACTAATAAAACAAAACTAAAATATATCAATAAATTGTAAAGAAACTTGGGATATTTTAAAATTTTGTATAAAATCTATATTGTTTAATAAACCTAAAAAAGAAATAACTGATATTTAAAACTTGAGTACAGTATACTAAAATTGAAAATTTCAGCCTAAAATTCCGAGTGTCTTAGCAAATAACGAGGAGAATAAAAATCGGGGGAGGGAATATGGTAAATGTAATAGTGTAATATACACTGTGTATGATAGTAAGAAAGTGTACTTGGTATTAAATCGTACTGTCAATTCGGAGGATGGGTTGCAACGTAAGCACACACATCTTACAACTGTTTAGATTATAACTGACATCACCCTGATTATTGCCACTTCTAGATTAAAGCTAATTAAGGACTAATCATTACTTACGACCATCATGCACAAACAATACATTTAATTTTATTTGTATAATTATTACCGGCACTTAAACTACTTTGGTGATCCTCCACTACAACTCCCAGAGCTCCTCACTGCTCCATACGCCTGCCACTTGTCTGGTCTACACTTGCATCTATACTAATGGGACACCCGGTCACGTTGTTTTGTCTACAGGTTCATACACTCTAGTCTGGATGTGGCAACTGTGTCAGTGAGGCAGCTGTGAAGGTCTTGAATGCCTTATATATCGCCAAATTAGAGAGTTGAAGACCATAACGGTGGACTGACCTTGCACTTTAAGCTCATTGGCAAATAAATTGTTGTTGTTTAAGATTCAGCTACTGGGAACAAAAAGTTCCAAGTAACAGGGGCTATAGTGAGCCCGTAGTGGACTTACCTGGCACAGAAGCGGGGCTGTAACTTAACTAACACGGGGCAATTAAATGAACTGCATAATATATGTTTAATGTTTTTGTGTACTGTATACTGTAGCGTACGTAGTACACGTCGTGCATATTAAACACTTACACAGTATGTCATGGGAATAGGAAAACAATGCTGCAACAATTAAGGGGTATACTTTCGTTTTTTTGTCAACAGGAAACGTTGTACGTCTCTTTTTAGAGGAAGTACAGTTTGTTGACAGCGCTGAATAAAAGCGGGTGGTCCCCAGACCTCGCTCGCCACCATCTTTTTTTTGTTTTTAACCCGGGATGATGGAAAAACCCGGGTGTTAACCCGGGAAGATAGTGGTAGTTTGTGCGCCACTTCATCGTGAACATACCGCCATAAAAGCACCCTCAATTACGGGCTATCCATGCCCATGCCACTTCTTGGGTGGCTTAATCTTCATCAATCACACACCCTCAACAGGAAGAACACCCTCTGAGCTGTTCTCTCTCTGTTATCTGAGAGAGCGGAGACACACTCAGCAAAGACACTCAACAAGCCGACCTGTTGACGCACTTGCCTTCAACAACATCTACTTTTTTCGATTACCTCATTCTCCGCCGCCTTCTTTTACAGAGATGAGTACTGGGTACGCTGCAACCCATCCTTCTGTTTACATAGTACCTATTGTGACGATCATCAATTGTCACGAATTCGTACGTACTTAACTTTTATATAGTCTAGTATACTGACTAGTAAGGAATTCCTAAACAAATATATATATAATATTCCTAGGCCTAGGAAAGTCAAAAATAGTTTTCCGGTTTGTCCATCTCAATAGTTCAATTTCTACTTTCGTTGTACGTCGGTATATATAATCTATGGTCGTGATCGTTGCTATAGGTACTCCCAAAACAGGAGGATGGGCTGTTACACTAGCAGCTATGTGTGTATGTGCACACCATCAGGCAGCCTATACTCTCCTCCAACAATCTCAATCACAAAAACTGACCTAACTCTTCCTTCTCCACACCCCCAGCCGTACCCGCTCTCCAATCTCCTCCCCCCACCCCCAACCCACTACTCACCCTATTCAGCAAGTTGATGCCAATGTAAATGGTGCGGGGACGGAGTTAGGGGTAAATTATAATTTTCCCATAGTTTATATAGTTCATTGTGTTGGGGGGGGGGGTGGGGGACAGGCAGCCAGTGTATATGTACAGGGCTTGTATGTCAAGCCTCCCCCTCCTCCTGGGTCGGTTTACTGACCTTTCCCAGGATGCAACTGTAGCGAGTAAACTTTATAGCTACAATCTCTCATTACCTTAATGAGGACAGTATTTGCCTTAATGGCAAACTAATTAACACTAATTATGACTACTCAAATACTTTCCATAATTACAGGTAACATTCTTTCCATTCTGCTGGATGAAGCTGAGGTGTAGTCACCAAATTTAGGCAAGCGGGAAGTGAATAGCTTCAAGTTAAACCCCGCTCATATATGCCACTACGGGCTCACTATAGCCCGTGCTACTTGGAACTGTTTGTTCCGAGTAGCTGAATCTTAAACAACAACAACATGAATAGCCAGTAGTACAATTTCCACAGTGATTCAGATATCAGATTCAGATATATCTCGAGTATAGACGCTTTGGATTTACCTCACTTCTTCAACCTCAAGAATGTAGCACTCGGCGTGTACAGTTCTAATCGACCCCAAGACGCTACAGCTTCGACACAAATCAGATTACGACCGCATCGAGCTACAATGCTCTCGCTCCCCATCGAGTTCAGGCACTCACGATTCCCCCATCGAGCCGCCAAGCTCTCCCGCATAGAGCTCCGCGACTCCGGCCTCTCTCTGCTCTCCTCCAAGCTCTGTCTGAACGTCTACGACAATGCCAACAACCAGTACTGTAATCAAGACTGCTAAATAAATATGAAACTCACTAAACTACTAATCTACTCAACAACGTAAATTAAGCGTACGTCCGCTTGTTGTGGGGGGCCCCACACAACAAGCTAATTCCTGGGTACCTGCCAGGTGAGCAGGGGCATTATAGGTGACAAGTAAAGCGTTCAACCATTCCTGTTTCGCCTGGGATTCGAGCCCGGAATTCCCGATTATGAGTCGAGAACAGTTTTAGCTGTAGTGGAGTTATCACTTATTGGTTACATGAGGGATGTGGCCAGGAAATTCCGCATTCTGTTGCGATTAACAACATAATCGCCATAAAGCCAACAACAATATGACTAACAACAAGAATGTGACCAACAGCAATACAGCCACTGTACAGGTCAACAAAACATGTCCTGCTGATCAACCCATATCAGAAGTGTTGACCAGGATACGCTCGGACCTTGTGTCTGTGACTATACAAGCAACTTTACAAAAGTTGCTTCTTGTGTAAAGGTAGCCAGCCTCATGCTTGCCAGTCTTCCTGTTATGGATGTCTGTAGGAAGAAACCCATCTAATTCTTGGGTTGTTTATTTGTCAAAAAAAAATAAAAACCCATGCTGAACCCTATGAACGCTAAGAATCAACACCGTAAAAACAAAGAACATAAGAACATAAGAACAAAGGTAACTGCAGAAGGCCTATTGGCCCATACGAGGCAGCTCCTATTCTATAACCACCCAATCCCACTCATATACTTGTCCAACCCGTGCTTGAAACAATCGAGGGACCCCACCTCCACAATGTTACGCGGCAATTGGTTCCACAAATCAACAACCCTGTTACTGAACCAGTATTTACCCAAGTCTTTCCTAAATCTAAACTTATCCAATTTATATCCATTGTTTCGTGTTCTGTCCTGTGTTGATACTTTTAATACCCTATTAATATCCCCCCGGTTATGTCCATTCATCCACTTGTAAACCTCTATCATGTCACCCCTAACTCTTCGCCTTTCCAGTGAATGCAACTTAAGCTTTGTTAATCTTTCTTCATATGAAAGATTTCTAATTTGGGGAATTAACTTAGTCATCCTACGCTGGACACGTTCAAGTGAATTTATATCCATTCTATAATATGGCGACCAAAACTGAACTGCATAATCTAAATGGGGCCTAACTAGAGCAAGATATAGCTTGAGAACCACACCAGGTGTCTTGTTACTAACGCTGCGATTAATAAATCCAAGTGTCCGATTTGCCTTATTACGAACATTTATGCATTGATCCTTTTGTTTTAAATTCTTACTAATCATAACTCCCAGATCCCTTTCGCAATCCGACTTCGCAATCACAACACCATCTAGCTCGTATCTTGTAACTCTATCATCATTACCTAACCTCAGAACTTTACATTTATCAGCATTAAACTGCATCTGCCAATCCTTTGACCATTTCAAAACCCTATCTAGATCAACTTGAAGTGATAGTGAGTCCTCCTCCGAATTAATTTCCCTACCGATTTTCGTATCATCGGCAAATTTGCAAATGTTGCTACTCAAACCTGAATCTAAATCATTTATATATATTATAAACAACAGAGGTCCCAGGACAGAGCCTTGAGGCACTCCACTTACAACATTTTCCCACTCTGACTTGATTCCATTTATACTAACTCTCTGTTTCCTTTGGTATAGCCATGCCCTAATCCAGCTTAATATAGCACCCCCAATACCATGAGACTCTATTTTTTTAATCAGTCTTTCATGTGGCACTGTATCAAAAGCTTTGCTAAAGTCAAGGTATACAACATCGCAATCCTTACCACTATCAACTGCCTCAACAATGCTAGAATAAAAAGATAACAAATTTGTTAAACATGAACGGCCATTTATAAAACCATGTTGCGACTCAATTATTAATTTAATAATAAATTTAAATTGTAAATGTAAATTTAAATTGGAACTGGCTCATTTGGGCCAATAGATTTTATGCAGATTCCTTATTTCTTATATTTTTATGTAAGAAGGCAAATAGGATACTGGGATTTGTTTCTAGGAAGCGTTACTAATAAAGCAACTAATGATATTCATTAGTTTTATCATGCTCTTGTTAGGTCCCATTTAGATTATGCAGTTCAAATTTGGTCGCCGTACTGCAGAATGGACTATGTATGGTATGGTACATACTTTGTTACTCACTTTTGTTACTTTATGTTACTACTGTGTCCTTTATGCAAGTTACTTAGTTATATATATACTCTATATCTGTTAGGAAACTATTTATTAAGTTAACTTGTAACTTTATAGTAAAAAAAAAAAAAAAAAATGTTTATTTAGGTAAGGTACATACATAAAGTAAATTTTTACAAAGATTGGTTGACTTATAGGTAGAGCTAGTACATACAATGCCTAAAGCCACTATTACGCAAAGCGTTTCGGGCATGATAAACTTAAATGACAAGCTTAAGACTAATTGAGCATAATGAGTAGAATGAAAACAAGAAATGAAAACACAGATGAAAAAGCAGCACAAATACAATTATGTCGTCAAACAGCGCTCTTTAAAAAAAAAACAGACATTGGTTGACAATAGAAGGGTAAGGTAGGTTACAGGGAATTTATTAGGTATAGCTTCGTTTTTAACTTAAACTGGTTGAGAGAGGTACAGTCTTTAACATGGTTGGGAAGGTCATTCCACATTCTGGGCCCCTTGATTTGTAGTGAATTTCTAGTTTGATTAAGTCGTACTCTAGGAATATCAAAACTATTTATTTCTGGTGTGGTGCTCATGGGTTCTGTTACAACCTTCTATGAAGCTTTTGAGATCAGGATTGGCATTATAGTTTAGCGTTTTATATATGTATAATACACATGAGAGAATGTGCAGTGACTTAATGTCTAACATATTCAGAGATTTGAGCAGGGGTACCGAGTGATGTCTGGGGCCAGAGTTGGATATTGTCCTAATGTCACTTGACTTAGTAAGTTTTCTCACGTTACTTTGTCTATATAATATTACCATATTTGTATGTGTATTTTTTATTATGAATTTTATTATTAAAAAGTCCCCCATACATGGCGTGTTTCCTTTAAGAGTAGAAAATGAACCCGAAGGGGATAAAAATTTCTGTATAGAGGAAGTACGCCCGCAGCCCCTTCCTTCCCCGGGCCGGCTGGGAGAATTAGAATCATTATAAACATACTGGAGGAGCCCGGCACTAAGATAAAACTGAAGATATTGGATGGTAGTGACCTCTTAACTCCATAATGATGTAATTTAAGAAGGTATGTGGTGGTTAACAGTGTTAAAAGTTCATTGATTATGCACTCTTACCTATATCCATCCTGTGGGGCAGTAGTGGAAAGGATTATATAGAGGTTATAATGAGCTCAGGGACTGCACCTCAAAATTCATTTTAGCTAAAGTTACAGGCAGTCTTGATGAGCTAGTTACATAATTCACTGCACATCATCACATCAAGATATGTACAAAAGCCTTACGTAGGTCAACAAATAACCCCCAATAGGGAACTCATTTTAATCAAGAGCATCATGTTAATTAATCATACTAATCAGTGCATGGTTAGTGCTTTTTTTGCAGGTCTAAAGCCATATTTGGCAAGAGTTAAGTATATTGTGTTTAGCTAGATAAGAGTATAACTGGTTATAGATTAGTTTTTCAAATATTTTAGACGGCAGAATTGATATTTGATCTGCCCGAAACGCTGCGCGTACTAGTGGCTTTACAAGAATGTAATTACTATCCTATGTATCCTCACAATCCCAATGTACCTTCTTGTATATATATAAATAAATAAATAATAAATATACAGTAGGTCTGAAATTGTTGACATCAGTGAGATGTCAAGGTCTTGTGAGATGTTTAGGTATTGTATGTACCAGCTCTATCTATAAATCCAACATTATGTTTGTAACTCGTCTTCTATGTATGTAATTTTACCTAAATAAAAATTTGAATTTGAGATCACCACATTTGTTGAATGGGGTTACTCTCGCTTTTTTTAGAATATCAAGAATGGTTTGGAGTTAATTAAAGTGATTTGTTATAGAGCAATGCAATGGCCGGAGCTAGAAATCTAGAGGCTTTTTAGTAAATTAGAGTTAGTATCTCAGCAAGGGCACTTGACTTTAAGAGAAAGGAATACTGTATCTCATTAACATCAGACGTATTAGTGGGAGTTAGGTACAGAGACTGGATAGTTTCCTGTAAGGTAGTCCTTAATATTAGTTAGGGAAGATGGGATATCATTTGCAATAGATGTGCCAGTGGATGAAAAGAAACTGTTGAATTTAATGGCAGTGTCAGAGGCAGAAAGCACACCATCACCATTGGATAGGAGAATTGGCTTCTTCAAGATCTATTTTGATCCTAATATTTGGGAGATAGTGCTCCATGTTTTCTTATTGTTACCCTTAATTTGCTCAAATTTGTTTTCATAGTATTTTATTTAGGCTCTCTTAATTATTTTGAACTGCATTGATGGGTATCTCCTTGAAACTTCTCTGGAGATATCAGTAGCAGTAGTATTGTTAGAATTTCCCATGTAAAGATTCAATAAAACATGCTATTTGAATATGAAGGTTAAGGAAACAACCAAAGAAAGTCTTTCATCTTCTTCAAATTTAACAAATTAATCTTAAGATGACATTAGTATATGTGATGAGACTGACATGTCTGCCATGAATACACATTGATTGCTTTTCCTGTAACATAAATCTGAAAGAAGCTATTAAACATGTCTTGGTGCAGATATTCCTTTCATAATAATAAACATACAGATCTTCAGTGTACCTATATCACACTGAAAATCAAAAGGGTGCAATAAGGCTCAATACCAACTGCAAACTAGAACTTGCGACTGAAAATAGCGAAGAATATTTTTACATACAAAAGATAAGAAATGTGCAACATTGTGAAAAGACAACAATTTTGACGATATTTACAATATAATAAACTCCTAAATTACACGTTACAAGATAACTCTCAATTGGCCGTCAGGCGCTATGCTTACAGCTGCTCAAGTCCAACTCAACAAAGTGCTCAGTAATCTGGTGAGGATATTCATGTTGTTTGCCACATCATATATATATTATATATATATTATATATATATATATTATATATATATTATATATATATTATATATATTTATAATAAAATATTGTACAGTTCAAGCTTATTTCATTGACACTGAAATAAACAGCTATAAGTGCCCAAAATAATTAAGTGACAGTATAAGTGACATAAATAATTATGTCAGAGTAAACAATGCACTTTACTATTAATTCTTGGATTGCTATATTTAATTTCACTTTTAACTAATCAAATAAATTAGTGTCTTTAAATGTGCTTATGTTGGATGTTGTTATTACTGCATAAATCTGCTATTGTTAATTTCAAGAAGTCATAAACAACAAAAACCAGTGTTAAAGATAATGAAATGCCAATTTCTGGGTGAGCCCCAATGGCTCCCCTCAGCTATATGAAGAGATGCTTACCATCTTCTGGGTCACATCAGCCATAGAGTTCTAGAGGCCTACCAGGGACCGGAGCCAGCACCTGGCTCCCATCCCCCCCCCCCCTCCCCACACAGAGGCATAGAAAGTGGTGACATTTATTTTTGCCACCTCACTAGGGAAGGCAACCAGGAAGTCAGTGAGTCAAAACAAACTACAGCTGGATTAAAAAAAAAAAAAGAGACCAAACCAGCAACACCTGTCGAAAGAACTCCCTCAACTATGTAAACAGACGATTGAATTCTATTGGAACTAGTGTGAGCTTGTTCACTCCACCTCCCCCATTCGTTTGGAGAGGGAAAATTTAGAGCAATGCCAGCCAGGTTCTCCAATCTCAGTTTTAAGGCTGATGTAGGCATCCACCTGACGACCAGAAAGCAGGGCTGTCTTAACAGCATTATGGGCACCCCTTGGCGAACCAGTGTGCTGGGGCCCCTACGATAACCACTAGCAGGAATAAAAAGTAAATAGTCGATAATATTAAACATATATTTATTTTATTGGCACTTCAACAAAACTGGTGTTAAAACATTAAAAACATGCTGCAGAGCAGCAACTAATCAATATGATCAACATTTGAACAATACACAAGGCTTGAAAAACACAATAATACTCAGTAAGCTACACAGATTAAATGGCATAGTATGAAATTACAACTAACTTCATATTATAACATGCATTTGCTGCATTTCTTTTCAAAGAATTGCTTTATTATTGGCTTGAAGTCAATGATCTTCAGGATGTAATTTTCCATGCACATGAGTGAAAGCCAGTTCAAACAATGCTGCCCCATTGTGCTATGAAGCAGATTTTTTTTATAAGTTTCAGTCTTGAAAAAGAATATTCTCCTGCACTGTTGGTTTCCATCATGCACATGAACACTCTTGAGTACAATTTCAACATTCGGGAATACAGATTTCAAATTGTCCGAAATTATTTTACTGTACAGTGCGGGGAGAGTCTCACAATTTTTATCAAGAGCCATGTGGTGCTTGAGATGCTCACATTCATTTCAAAGATCATCATAATTCAGGTCTTTGTGATACATATTAGCCAGATGTTCACACTTTTTTTTAGTGCATCAGAGGCAAGGGTTTTAAATTCACTGAAGAAAGAAAACAGATTTCCAATCTGTGAATAAGTCTCTGCACGTTTTATTAGTTCAAAGATTAGTGTGTCCAGAATAGGGAGGAAAGTTTTCACCTGGGAATTTTTGAAATACCACTTCTGCTGATCCGTCATATCTACTAAGATGCACACTTCTTTTTCATTCCTGTTTTTTTCCCATCACTATAATCTGTATCTGGACATGCACTCCTGGCTTTGAATTCATATTCACTAGATTTGTCTCTAGTTTCCTGAAGATAGGTTTTCATAGACTCAAGAAGATTCGTGGCAACAAGGATTTTCACATCCATTGATTGCAGGACTTTGTTTGTTTTATTCATTCTTTCTAGCATGTCATTCCAAAGAATTGTGAGAAGGATTGTTACCAGGTTTTCCATTTTTTTTGCTCAGTCCTTCTGCCTCTCACTTTGCATTCACTTGCTGTTCATTGTCAGCTGATAAGAAAATCCAGTGCATGTTTTATTTTCTTGAAACCCCCATACAGTGCATTCACAGCACCAAAATGGGCTGATCATCGTGTGTGTTTCAGATGCTTGACCACAAAATCTTTTCCTAAAGATAATGTCAATACATTCTAGCAATGAGTGGAACCAGCAAAAAATGAATACAGATGCTGAACAAAGTCAAAGAATTTGACAGTCTGTATTTGATGAATCCGTGCTTGTAATCCAGTACTGTATATCGTCCAGACATATTTAAAGCTTACCCACAGAGAAGGAAGAAAACATGGGAACTTACCAGAGAGGAGGGAGCACCGCAGGCATCAAGACAAGGACGAGACAAAAAAAAAAAACTTACTGGAGTGAATGATAAGGAAGAAAACAGAGAACACTGTATAAACATCAGAGGGCCACAGTTGTTCAACATCCTCCCAGCGAATATAAGAAATATTGGCGGAATAACCGTGGACATCTTCAAGATAAAACTAGATAGTTTTCTTCAAGAAGTGCCAGACCAACCGGGCTGTGGTGAATATGTGGGCCTGCAGACCGCTTCTATTGGCTGTTGCTTGGAGCGGTCCTTGACTCTCACAAGTCAAGCTTGGGGAGTAGAACTCCCAGAACCATTAAGCCGGTATCAAGCAGGACAACACGACCTTCAAAACCTCCCATATCCAAATATCTATCCAGGACATGGTCACAAACTCGGCTGAAAGAGCAACATACTTCCAATTGTCATAGGCATGGGGGTGGACAGCAGGCTGGCTGGACTCGATTAGACAGCAGATGACCTGGGAAATAAGAGCCTTGGAACAGGGTATCAAGGAAAGAGGATCCACCGATGCAGAATCGGTGGCCAGAAGGTAGCGGCGGAGTGCCGCCATCGGACACAACACACATTGCACACCCAGTCAAAACAACCAAGCATCAATGACCAAAGGATCCCTCTGGAAGCCAAATGACTCGTTCATCACCAGAAAAGGAGGAGCCGAGTGCAAACACAACACCCAACAGGGCCAAAGGAACAAATTATTATTATTGTGTATTATAAAAACCCTGCTTCCGGAGGAGAGCATATACCAAACCCAACAACTGGAGGCATGAGAAATCAAAACAAAGCCCTAAAAAAGGAATCCCTGAACGAAGGTGACACCTTAAAATAGAGAGGGGAAAGAAAACCCAAAACATGGTCCAAAGATCAGGCTGGTTCAGGCAGTGTATGAGCAGGCCAGAAGTGAAACAAGGTTTCATTAACAAAAACTCCCAAACTGTACTGTGCGCCAAATGAAGGGATAGGAGACCAGCTGACCCTGGCCGGCTTGGTAAGTGCTGGTCACAAAGCCTCAACCCGAAGTTGAGGTGTCCATGAAGACATCAAGTGTGGGCAAAGGAAGATGCTAGGAAACCAAACCCTAAAAAGCCAGAAGAGAAAGCTGGTAAAGCAGCAGCTATTAAAGGGATCAATGGGGTCTTCACCCAATGATTGTGGCGGCGGCAAAAGCGGCTGGCCTGAAGGTACTAGGACATCCGCTGAAGCCACACCTTGCCCAGAGCACTAGAACTGAGCTTGGGTATGCAAGTTGGCAGTGGATTACCTCTTCCCTCCACCCAAACAAGTTAGGGAGGTGGGGAAAATTAGCTCGCACTAAGTCAGACATTTCGACTGTTTGTTTACATAGTTGGAAGGAGATTTTCCAGCTAGTTTTGAAGCTTCTGTCTCTTTTGAATCAAGTAGTACTGTAGTGTGTTTTTACTAGCTGACTTTCTGGTTGCATTTTCTCAAGTGGTGGTGGTGGTGGAAAATAAATATCACGCTCCCGGTTGGCCGAGTGGACAGCACACTGGACTTGTGATCCTGTGGTCCCGGGTTCGAGCCCAGGCGCCGGCAAGAAACAATGGGTAGAGTTTCTTTCACCCTATGCCCCTGTTACCTAGCAGTAAAATAGGTACCTGGGTGTTAGTCAGCTGTCATGGGCTGCTTCCTTCCTGGGGGGTGGAGGCCTGGTCGAGGACCGGGCCGCGGGGACACTAAAGCCCCGAAATCATCTCAAGATAACCTCAAGATGTAACCTTCCTGTGCCTCTCAGAGGGGGGGGGGGGGCAGATGGTTGCCGATAGGCCTCTGTAAGTCTTTGGCTGATATGAGCCAGTAGATGGTAACCATATCAGCATATAGCTTCAGGTAGCCACAAGGCACTTACCTCGGATATAATTTTCTAACTAAAATATTTACATAATTAATCAAAACAATTACATTAAATTTCTACCTGGCTAGACATGTTGGCCCTCGGGTAAATACTGTATACTGTAGTTATATTATTTATTCAAAATTTTCTATTCCTGTCAATTTCTTACTGTATATCATTAGAATATTTATAATAATTTATATAGTATACAACTTTTAAGAGCACTGTACTGTATAATACAATGTTGTATTTTGTCTGAAATGCTATAAGAATTACAGTAGTAGCTTTGCAGTAATACAGTATTTCTAACCTGCTACTTCATTAAATTGTAGCAATCCACTGTACTAATACAAATTGTAATGACTGGCACTATATTTGCTATTAATTTCAATGTTATTTTCATTTTATTGTCATTGTGTTATTTTTATTAATTTCAATGTTATTTTCATTTTATTAATTTAGCACAGTTTGTAAGTATGGATGTCAAGATGTGTTTGGGAGTGAATGTTTATGTTAGTGTAATGTAAGAACTTTCCCGCACTGCCGGGTAGTCTAGCCATACTTCAACAATGCACCTCACCACCAGGCAAAGAAAACTGGTATCTTGGAGGTTTGTGTTTGGGCTGCACTGTGAGGTGTTTGTTTTTCTTTCATTGTCACTGAGAATAGGTCCGTCTAATTACCCAAAGCTACCCAAAGTTACTCAAAGCTACCAAAAGCTACCCAAAACTACTCAAAGCTACCCAAAGCCTCCTAGCATTACATAAGTAATGAAGAAATAAAGACATATTTATTCACAATAATGATGGTGCTGAATATAGAACATGGAACAAACTTATTTTTACTCTTAGAAATGAAAATGAAAGTAGTACTGTAATGAAATTAGATGAAACTAAGTAGCAGGTTATGCCATAGAAAGTGACAATGTTGTGGCCTTGGGTAATTCGACGGATCCACTTTCGTTATAAAATGATATTATTTCCGAGTAAAAATATGCTTTTTCATGTTCTACATTAAGCACCAACATCATAGTGAGTAAATATATCATATATCATCATTGCTTACATAATGCTATGAAACATTGGGTAATTAGATGGACCACTGAGAACTTCCTATTTTAGGTAAATGATAAAGGTATCTCTGTTGCATGGCTTCCTCTCGTGTGTTTTAAATACATGAGAGGAAGTCATTTAGATGCATGCATCTAAATGGCTTGTTTAAATCCCTCAAATCAAAATGGTTGTTTGTATTTTAATAATAGCCATTTTACTTTTTAGTGATCCTAACTTTAAAGTAAATAAGTGACTGTAAGAATGCCTCCTTACAAAATGTAGTGTATGTAGGCGGCAGTCTGTTACAAAATTCAATGCAACTCTGTAACTACAAAATAATAATATAAATATGCCTACTGTATGTTTACGAATGCTCTGCTGAATCTGTGCCTCCTTTTACAGCTCGAGCTAATCCTTTATTTTATTTTCCCTTATTTTATTTTTGCTCAGAGGCAGTTAGTCTGGCCTTGGGCCAATACCTGGGATGTCATTGTGAATATCTGATATATTCCTAGTTTAAAATTATGCCTCTCTTCAACAAATACAGTTGATATTGAATTTCTTTTTGCACAAAACTGACGGCATCATTTGCCTCAACACACTCTAAACGCAGTTTGCTTCCAGTTCTACGTGGTTGGTTTTAACACGATTTAAAGTAGTCAATAAATGCAAGTCATCAGTACCAAGAAATTAAAATGCATAAAATATTAAATGCTGTATTTATATACCATACATTTCTTTTTTTAACTATTGTACAATCAATAGCTTCCCAAGTCTTAATTCGTACTTCTATTGCATTGCCCATCTTCAAATGTTAAGATGTTATTATTGAGTACATGCAAGAAGTACTCAATAATACACGTGACGTGCAACAGCAAATTATAAATTTACAATGAAGTATATCAAATCAAATCAAATGTTTATTCAGGTAAAAGTACATACATAGAGGATTAGTTAGAAACATAATGTTGGATTTATAGCTAGAGCTAGTACACAAATACCTAAAGCCACTAGTACACATAGCGTTTCGAGCATAGGTATTATGGAAACTATAGGTATAGTTTCGGGTATAGGTATAACAAATATAAAATTGAACTTAATTTTTATGTTACTGATCATATTTAATACAAAAAAAATTATAAAAAAAATATATACCTGTTGACTCCTTCTGTAGATGTATTAATATACGAAAGTACTTAAGGAAATTCCTGTTTCAATTTTCCTCTGTGGTCTGACACTGTCACATTTTTAATCACGTGTTTATTTTTTATTTATATCACATGATTTACACACGTATATCTGTATATATATATATATACTGTACTGCAATTTTCACCTGTTCCAGTTGCCACGTGTGATTTTTTTCTATTTGAAGTGTAAACTATTTTAAGTCAGACACACCGCAATGTGGTACTTTTAAACAGCTGTGCAGTACAGGGGTTAAATGCAAACTTTCATTTCAAATCACAAACAAGAATATTTACAATTATTAGTGAAAAGATCCTGTCATTCCTCTCAAGATTTCATCATAGGTAAAAACAGAGTAATTAGGTTATTCATTAAAAAAAAATGTTTCATTAATGAAACACACTTGTATGGTATTCTTCTGATAAAAGATGCAGCATCATAATTACTTGACACTGAAACATAATTATATGACAGTTTTCAAAGACGATTTCTTTGTTGAAAATATGTGGTACCTGTGTCACTGCATAATACCAATCTCAGGTGATGTAATGTGTGGTACCTGTCATTAGTTTGGCACAACTAGGTGTTTTTGTGGTATCTGTCACTATCTACGCACTACCAGGTATTTTCAGAGTAATAAAATGAAGAAACTATGAAGGTATTCCAATGTGTTTTGCTAATTTTCAAATATTTCATCAGCACTCCTCATACCTTTATGGATAATATATCCATGTATTAAAAAAGATCACATATTTAACACAGACCTAGATCTGTCATATATATATATATATATAAAGGGGCTATCATACCCTTTGCACAATTAATGTCTCAATCTGTACATAACATCAGTGGATTTATCTTTAAATTTTATATAAATGTTTGACAAATATATAGATACATATAATCAGAGTTAGAGAGAGAGCAAATCAAATTTGATGTGAGACAAATACTCAAAAAAGAAAACTTTTAATAAGTTAAGAAAATAAAATGGAAAAGTAGTATTTTACATGACAAGAATATCACTCGTGGATACATATGAAAATGATTAATGATCAGCTTACAACATTTCTCAGTTACAGTATTGGGAATACCTATATCCAAACACCAGAAGCTTGTTTGTTTTAACGTAATTAAATAATACTTCATGGATGAACCTGCTTCTGTCTAGGAAATCTCAAACACCAAAAACATTCAAAGAGCATACCTAAATATCATTTCTATAATCTATATAAAGACAACGGTAAAATATTTAGCTTAATATTTTTTTGGAACACTTACAGCTACAACACTAAAGAATATAACATTCAATATGACAGTACCTGTTAAGCACAAGTTGGATGGCTTTTCTGGATGAGATGTGGGATCAACTAGAGTAAAGAGGCTACTGAAAGTACTGTAGATTCATTGACAGATTTGCTAAAATATTCTGAAGTAGATTAAGGCTCTGACAGATATAAATACCCAGTATCTACAGCCAACTTGGAGGCCCCAACTTCCAAGTGTATACACATACACACACACAAAAAAAATTGGTAACTGTCTTCTCTGATAAACTGACACTCTTCTTACAAACAAGAGACTGAGCAACACATATATTTCAGCTAAAAAAACTTTCTATGTGCACCACCAAGAATCTTATTAATCACATTCTTATTAATTGTTTTGAATGCTTGATTATCTAAGATTGAGTTGAAAAGTTTTGATTTTCAAATTAAAATGTGCAAACCTTGTTGAACTAGTAATGGATTAAGTAGAATCTAAAAGCAACTAAACACAGAGTTCTATTATCCGATGCAGGAGATCTGCAAATACTAACCGTGTATTCTATCAGCGTTAATGGATTTAATATACTGCCATTAATTCAAATGATAAGTCATATTTGAAGCACTGTACTGTACTGTAATTCTATCAACCCAGCACTTTGAAATAATTCAACTGACCCTATGGTGCATTTTGGTGCTGGCTACACTGCTACAAAACACCTACAATACTCTCAAACAAAAACAACTAACTGGGCAACAGTCACACTCTTCTGATCTCTGTTGGCAACATTTGTATTAGAATCATTCACTTGTCAAAAAATGAATTGCATAAAGTTTTTCAAACTTAAAATGTACATATTTTACAACCTTATACTAAAGTAACACTAGTTGACTTTGCTTTAAGTCCTTATGCAGTGGTGAGCAATACTGGTACACATGCAAGAGCAGCTCTGGGGCAGGAATGACCACCACACCAGGTAAGGAAGATGTATTTACAAAATCTAAATCCAATGCTTTCCATTAGGGATACTTCCACTGATACTAAAGTACTTAGAACTCAATTTGTTTATAGAAACTGTGATGTCATCAAATAGATCCAACATAAATTTTTCCTTTAAAATGCAAGGCATATTATGAATAACTATTAAACAATTTATTATTCAATAAACAGCCATTAATGGAGTGCTGCTTGTAATTTTTCAAGCTCCTGCATACTAGTTCCTTGTTAAGTTTTGGTGCTTATCAATGATGAAAAGATTACATAATATTATAAAGAGAAAAAAATGTCACAACACAATGTTAACTTGTGTGTCTTAAACACAGTTCTTTTTAATATAATTGACAAATATCTTAGTTTCAATCGCAGCAGAATTTAATATTTATCACACCTATTTCTAACACTAATCTCCAGATACTGTATTATTATTCAACACTTACAGTACTTGAAAGTTACTGCTCAACTATAGATTAAATACAGCAAAATACAACAGCAAACTTTGTTAGCAGCAGTTTTTTTGCTAATAGCTGATTATATCTTCCTTATTGCAATAAATCAGTGAAGGGCAACGAGCCTTCCTACCTTCATTCGAGTGCAGGAAAACATTCATCACATGGACAAGAGTAGTAGTACCTTATTATCTAATTAAGTGAAATTGTAATGAAAAATATGTTGAATAATTCTTTATCTCCACAAAAATTTATATATTATTGCTGAAGTACAGAAATATAAAATACACTGCTGATATGAGAAAAAAATGTCATAAGCAATTGGTTTGAGTAAGAGAAAACAAAGAAATGAGAATATCGAGGGAAGTGTTGACCAGACCACATAATAGAAGGTGAAGGGACGACGACGTTTCGGTTCGTCCTGGACCATTCTCAAGTCGATTGAGAATGGTCCGAACTTGAGTCCGACAATCAACTTGAGAATGGTCCAGGACGGACTGAAACGTTGTCATCCCTTCACCTTCTAGTGTGCGGTCTGGTCAACATACTTTAGCCATGTTATTGTGACTCATCACCTGCATCGAGGGAAGTGCTATGCAGCATTATTATGTTTGTTCAATGTCAGCATCCACCAAAGGATGATGTTTTCCAAAGCTAAAATGAGAATGTGCAGGATGATGAAAAAAAAGGATTAAAAATGGAATGCTACATTATGGCTGAAAATTAAACTCGGAAATTTTGAAAGTAATTATGAGGGGAGAAAAAATCATGTTTCTTGGTGAAACCACCGAGAAGTGTTCTGCATTTGTGTTTGCAGGAAGTTCACAGTGGTTGTGTTGCAGCAAGAAAATGTATTATTCTAACAAGTTCAGCTTAAAGGAGGGTTTGAAAGTTCTAATATCAAAAGTTAATTACAGTATTTTGTGGTATGGTAGGTATTAAAAATTCTGAGTTATAGCTGGAAGACTTAACAGTGCCTGCATTCTAGCTAATGGTGTCTGTTTCAAATGATTTTATGGTGTTTGTGTTCTAGCAGGAGTAGCTTATAATTCTTGTGTTCTTGCAGAAATTGTTTATAGTGCTCATGTTCTATGAGGAGGAGTTTATGGTGCTTGTGTTCTAGCAGGAAGAGTTTATGGTGCTTGTGTTCTAGCAGGAGGAGTTTATGGTGCTTGTGTTCTAGCAGGAGGAGTTTATGGTGCTTGTGTTCTAGCAGGAAGAGTTTATGGTGCTTGTGTTC
This sequence comes from Procambarus clarkii, assembly GCF_040958095.1. Classification (NCBI taxonomy): domain Eukaryota; kingdom Metazoa; phylum Arthropoda; class Malacostraca; order Decapoda; family Cambaridae; genus Procambarus; species Procambarus clarkii. Next base: position 6,295,957 of record NC_091188.1, on the reverse strand, counting down.
TAGCAGGAAGAGTTTATGGTGCTTGTGTTCTAGCAGGAAGAGTTTATGGTGCTTGTGTTCTAGCAGGAAGAGTTTATGGTGCTTGTGTTCTAGCAGGAAGAGTTTATGGTGCTTGTGTTCTAGCAGGAGGAGTTTATGGTGCTTGTGTTCTAGCAGGAGGAGTTTATGGTGCTTGTGTTCTAGCAGGAAGAGTTTATGGTGCTTGTGTTCTAGCAGGAGGAGTTACTGTGCAAAATGTTATAATTAATTATCATGACATCAAATATTAAGGCAGAAAAACCTTATAAAAGTGATGGATATTTTCTGGTGGAAGCAGAAAAATGTGAAAACTCTGAGGTTGAATGTAGATCAAAAATAAATTTTGAACCCCCAAGGAGAATTCGTGTCAATGTCTAGCAGAAATGATATTCTAAGTTAATTATATTGGCTCAGGACAGGTAACAAGCTAAAATCTTTTTGGAATGTAATTTTTTTTATACTATATACACAATAAACTCAACAATACCTTTGGAAGAAAATTGACCATGCAGTTTTATTTATTGAAGATCTACATAAACCAAAATGTATGTTTTGAAAGACTACACAGAAAAATAGTTCATTCAATCAACATGCATGAACACTGTTGAGAGAGGACAAGATGCACAAGCATTAAACTGGCTTGAGAAAATAAACTAATAAATCAATCACATGAAACAAAGAATACACTATTTCCTGTTATACTGTATTTTGAACAATTAAAATGTTTATATGTATTATATATATATAATAATATATTTACCTTATACTGTATATATGTGGTTATATATGACTGCATTGCTGGCATTGTTGTTCTTATAGTATAAACTTATGTTTCTATTTTCTTGCCCTTGGGATTAGGAAGAGCAATCAAGTTACTGTATCAAAATTCATGGTAAAGAAACTAGTGATTATTGAAGGGTTTATTTACTACTACACTTCATTCCACTCTAGAACGTCTTCAGGTAAAGAATGAATATACAAGGTGCAAATTTATCTTAAATACACATATGGAAGAGGTGAAGTTGTGTGGGGTAAGGTGAAGTAATCAAACCTACGGGAACAAATAGGGAAGTAATGGGGATGAATGCCACTCAAACATTCCATATGTGTATTTAAGATAAATTTGCACCTTGTATATTCATTCCTTATCTGAAGATATTCCAGAGTGGAATGAAACATTGTAGAACATAAACCCTTCAGTAATTACTAGAGTTTCTTTATCATGAATTTTAGTAACTTGATTGCTCTTCTTAATCACAAGAGTAAAAAAAATAATTAGAAGCATTAAAACCTTATAATGTACTATAAGATTAACAATGCCAGCAATGTGGTCGGATTTAACTTAAGTATGCCTAAAGTAATAAGGAATACCTGCTGCCCAGTATGTATGTGATCTGTATGTGTGTTCTGTGTATATATATATTATAAATATATATGTCGTACCTAGTAGCCAGAATGCACTTCTCGGCCTACTATGCAAGGCCCGATTTGCCTAATAGGCCAAGTGATTTTCTTTTTTCAATAAATTGTTTCCAATTTGTTTATTTCAATTATTATTATTATATTAAAAACATAAATTATTGACTTGTGTTAGTTTAGGTTAGGTTAGGTAAGGGTTGGTTAGGTTCGGTCATATATCTACATTAGTTTTAAATCAAATATAAAAAAATTAACTCATACATAATGAAATGGATAGCTTTATCATAAGAAAAAAATTAGAAAAAATATATAAATTCAGGAAAACTTGGCTTATTAGGCAAATTGGGCCTTGCATAGTAGGCCAAAAAGTGCATTCTGGCTACTAGGTACGACATACCTGTATAATATTATTATATCCATACTGTATAGAGAAAGAGAGATTGAGATTGACTGATTTTGTACTGTTTATTTGAAAGTGCAGTTAGAATATATTAACAATTATAACACCTTACTATACTGCACTTGTTATACAGATCAATGTTGCATTTGTCCTCTGGTTATGTTTAAATCATCAAACCAATTTAAAATGCTGTGTTAAAAATAGTACAGCTGGATGTAGAGATGTTTGTAAGTGACCAGCGGAAAAGACCTGAACTATCCACTTTATCACACACAAAAAAACAAGAGAAAAAAAAGTGAAACAGGTGCATAAATATAGTGAACTACCCTGAAGTACAGACAATAAAATCTAATTCCTATTAAATGTATAACAACTCTGAAGACGACTCTACCATATGTAAAGATGTAGTGTAAAGATAAGAAATATGAAAGAGAAATGAAAAAGACTGAGGATCAGAAAAGAAAGCAAGACCTAAAAATTTAAGTAAATGCTAAAGAACAGGAACATCTATTAAAGGAAGATGATGGGGGTAAATCTGACAGAGAGGTGAGTCCAAGTATGACCGTTTGCACGGACATGGCTGCCTAGGAAAAACCTGCACAGGATGAATCCAATTTAATATAAATAGTTTTAAAAGACAAAAATTCTGTCTGGTATCACCATTATTATGAATCCATAGTAAACTATATATATTGCATCTGGTAAATAAAAATAATATTTTATTTAACACACATATATATATGTATATATATATATATATATATGTATGTCGTACCTAGTAGCCAGAATGCAGTTCTTGGCCTACTATGCAAGGCCCGATTTGTCTAATAGGCCGAGTGATTTTCTTTATTTTCAATAAATTGTATCCAATTGCTTTTTTGAATTCTTATTATTATATTATATCAAGAACATAAATTGTTGACTTAGTTATGTTAGTTTAGGTTAGGTAGGGTTGGTTAGGCTCAGTCATATATCTGTTAGTTTAAACTCAAATTAAAAAAATGAACTCATGAAATGGTAAATCTATCTATTTCATTATGTATAAGAGAAAATAAGGAAAAAATATATAAATTCATGAAAACTTGGCTTATTAGGCAAATTGAGCCTTGCATAGTAGGCCAAATAGTGCATTCTGGGTACAATATTATATATCTGATCTCCAAATAGATTACTAGCAATATCCAATAGATACATATATACAAATCTAGTCTACCTACAGTGCAATAATACTAACCACTGCGTTTGCCATTATTTAGTTTGATATTTATTTCATTTATTACTGATACATTCATGGCTAATCTTTAAGTGATACAAATGTTTGTTCAAGATGAAGACAGTTCAGTACAAGTCAGGATCATTACAAGCTTCCATTCTTGGTAATGAGTATCACTCTTTTGTGAAAATGTTGGCGATATGCAAACAATTACATTTTATCAGTGCATTTAGTTTGGAAGTATCGATGGAATTTGGAATGTAGCGCCAAGAGAAGGCATTGAAGAAGTCCATACCAGTTTTTCATTTGTTTCACTACGTCAGGAAGGAAGGCAAAGCATCATTATCCTCCTTCTTGAGAGGTCAAAATCATTCAAACATCTTTGGATGAAAGCAGAGCATTATTGGCACATGAAGTTCGTTCTGTGGCAGCAGTATGAAAACTTTATTATCATGGCCCTCTGGCATCTCTTGCTGCTCCTGAATCTGGAATAAATATCAATCAGGTAATATTTGTATTAATATTTACTCTCACACATTGTAACTCAGAGAAACCAGGCTTTAAGGACAGTAGAGTTACCATGGGATATTTACCAGGTGTCCTCTTTCCTATCAGATAAAGCTACATACAATGGGATGCCCATTATCTGGATTCTTTCTTTCATAGATTTTCAAGTTTACTTGAAAGAAAAATATTTGTTTCTGCAATTTCATACTGTACATGGCAGAGCTGAGAAGAAAAAAGTTACAACACAACTTGTCATATCTTTTTCTACCCTGTTTGTTAAATTATCTTTAGGTTTCTCATCATTTGGTGCTACTTATATGTCCCCAAGTACAGTACATTATTAACTGTCCATTACAATTCCTGAATCTATCAGTTCCTTCTGACGATCTTAAATTTTTTATATTTTCTCCCCTCACATAAGTCAAGATCTGATTGTATTGATGTACTGAACTCTGTAATTTATTTAGTTTGTGCTTGTCAAAGTCAAACTTATTTAGAGAAATAAACAGTAACAACTTGGCCAAAGAGTTACAAGTAAATATTTTAAACAATGCATACAGGAAAGAGTAAAAAGGCCGTGATAACTAGAATGAAATAGTTTGAAGTAAAGGTTTGCTCAAGATTTCAGAAATGCTAAAGAGAACACAATGAAAATGTAGTATTGAGGGATGTTAGTACTCACTGGACTGTACTAATCTCTGCTTTCGAGTATGTGTTTCGTTGTTTGCAGGGGGTGCAGGAGTGTTGACAGCAGCTACCATTGTCGTCACTCGCTGCTCCACCTGAAGTAGTAATTGCAGTTATCAAGTGAATTACAATGCAATAATGATAGTCATGTATCTGAGATGTGATAACTAGACCAGTGTTTAGTTCAGAAACCTACTAAAACTGCCTATAAATTTAACACTCCTTCAAATACACCCAAATACCATTTTGATACCATGATACCAATCATCCATGCATTCTAGATCATAAGCACACCTCCAATGTTAAATTAATAGTCCAATAAATTATTTATCATTATCATGACTCCAATTTTCACAATCATAGTGTGTTAAGGCATCATTCCAGAAAAAAAGGCACTTGTCCATTCACCATGCCATACACTGTGACATCCATCCATTAAAGGCAAATTGATGTATACTTACAAATATAACACTATACAATATAGTGTCATGGAGAGACCAGCAAATTATCCACAGAACACCATTGTGTCGTATGACTAGGTATAGAGAGCTCAGATCATTTTTGTTTCCCTCTTTACTTACAAGTCCCTGTTTACTGCAACCATTTCATAATGCCGTATGAAGTGATGAAATAGGCATTTCCTTTTACTTTTTTATTTTTACATACAAGAGTTTTTACACTCTTGTACAGCCATTAGCATGCATAGCATTTCGGGCAAGTCCTTAATCCTAATACATATGATTGATACTGTAATCAATCATACAGTGTATGATTGATTACAGTATATATATATATATATATATATATATATATATATATATATATATATATATATATATATATATATATGTCGTACCTAGTAGCCAGAATGCACTTCTCAGCCTACTATGCAAGGCCCAATTTGCCTAATAAGGCAAGTTTTCATGAAATAATGTTTTTTCGACTACCTAACCTACCTAACCTACCCTAACCTAACTTTTTCGGCTACCTAACCAAACCTAACCTATAAAGATAGGTTAGGTTAGGTTAGGTAGGGTTGGTTAGGTTCGGTCATATATCTACGTTAATTTTAACTCCAATAAAAAAAATTGACCTCATACATAATGAAATGGGTAGCTTTATCATTTCATAAGAAAAAAATTAGAGAAAATATATTAATTCAGGAAAACTTGGCTTATTAGGCAAATCGGGCCTTGAATAGTAGGCCAAAAAGTGCGTTCTGGCTACTAGGTACGACATATATATATATATATATATATATATATATTTTGGTCGAATCACAACATTTTAAAACAAATAAATATTTTACCCAATCACTCCAATATTTATTATTACAAGAAGGCTGAAAATGTGCATAGAATTTCCTTTTTGAATGCAACAAAAAGTACTACTACTGACCTTTTGTAACTGCTGCTTGAGTTCACTAACACCACTGGCCAGCTGCACCTGACTCCCCTCCAGCTTCCTCTCCACCCCCTTCACCACGTCCACACTCTGAAACCAGTGAAACTCTTGGTCAAGATTCCATCACTCGGTTAGTTTAGTTCATTTATTATGCACCTCATACCCATCTTGTGGGTGGTAGTGGAAAGGGTTACAAAGGCACATCCATCACTTAAATCATTTAATCAAAGGGTGCTGAGAAGGTAAAAAAATAAATAACTGAAATATATACAAATTAATAGTAAATATTGTGATTCTATATCAGATTTGACAATATAAAATACCAATACATACACATTGCAAGATTGCAAAAACTCATTCTCTCCAGTAACATTTCATTAAGTAAAGAATTAAATCATTCATCTGGGGTGAATGTTAAATTAATTTGCAAAATAACGTTTATAATAAAGAGCTTTGAAAGGGAATTCTTCATGGGTAAATTCAGGTAAATTACCTAAAACTCTTGATATTAATCAACATTAATCTTAAATCATCTAGCTCTACTTGTCTTGAATTTTCCAAGCTTTGAAAATCCCACACTGCTTACTACACAGATCCGTATTTACTTTCATGCCAATAATAGCTTGGCTTGCATACCTACTATCTGTTAAGACCATTAAGGCAACACTGTACCTTAGTTTCCAACCTGCAAATGCACTTTAATTCGAAATAGAATAACGGAGTAAAGCTCATTGACTTTAGGACTCATTGAATAAAAGACTCATTCATTAAAGCTCAGTGTAATTACACAGGAAAGCAACATCCAACTGATAAGGAGGGAAGGGGACTAATACACACACCAAAGTTATGGTAGCTATTTTCAGTTGAATGTCTTTTTCCTTTGACTAAATATAGAAAGGCAGAAATATTTGAGTACCCCATATACTAATACATTCTGTTTTGTATGTATGCCCACACCATCTTTATAAGGATAACTTTGATAATAATAATCATTCAATATGTCGGGGGGAACTGGTAGCCAACAAGCACGGAATTCTCGATAGAGTCGAGAATGAACCCGACTGTACTACTGGGACCCTTATGGTTTTTATAATGTGTATGTAAAATGTTCCTCTCCACTGAATATTTTATTCTTGCAGCCATTTTGTCTGTGTTATGACAGTAAATTTCTTCTTGTAAATTTCCTTATTTATATTTTTGCATATTTTCCTAGTTGATCATCTCCCATCTTTCTCATCCTAGTTCTTAAATCTCTTGTTTTTTTTTATGTCGGTGACCTTGTGTTTACTATGCTCAATCACTTGGACTGGATGGTAGAGCGACGGCTTCGCTTCTTGCTGGTCGGCGTTCAATCCCCAACAGTCCAAGTGGTTGGGTACCATTTCTTTCCTTCGTCCTAACCTAAATCCTTATCCTCATATCCCTCCCAAGTGCTATATAGTCGTAATGGCTTAGTACTTTCTTCTAATAATTACCTTATCTCAAGCCACATACCTACTATGAGTATCTTTGCTCTTTTCTGTCTTTCATCACCACATTTCTGATTCTGGTTCTCCTCTTTGACTCTTTGTAAAAAGATTTTAATAACGAACAGTGGCTTCTAAAAAAAAAAAAAAAGGTACCAAAGGGAACAATTTGTTCAAAATTGGCCTCTCATTTTTGGCTTTAGTTAAGGGGGGCAATCACTATCCCTATCTTTTGGTGGGCCTAGAAAAACATATTTAATATTTTCCCAAAAAAGTTTTCTTTAATTTTACTATCCCATTATCTGTGTTATCTCTTTCCAGCAATTACTGTACCTCTTGACCACTGTCTTAGTTGTTTCGATAGGAACAAGTGCATTTTTGACCTGTAGTACTGATTTAGCTTGGACTGTCTTGGCAGGCAGGCTGTTTCAAAGGTTCATTACTCACTGAAAAAAAGATTAATTTCCTGTTTTCCGTCTTTGTGGGGTTCAGTCCCTGAGCCCATTATGTGCCTCTGTAACCCTTAACACTACCGCCCACAAGATGGGTATGGGATGCATAATAAAATGAACTAAATTAAAATTGCCTTGTGTTGTGGCAAGTCTCAATCTGGTGCCTCTGACTTAAGACTTATTGAAGTGGATGTGCTTTACATTACCTAACTAATTCATCGCAATACTCTTAATGTCTATGAATTAGGAGATACGTAGTCCTCAGCCTTTCGTGGTAAACGTTTTCTTATAAAATTGCATCTTCAACGTTTTGTAGTCAGACTATAACCAAAAGACAGACAGAGAAAAATATTGGTGGCCCACCTGAGTGAGGTTGTGTAGGGTGTGAGCTTGCTGGTCGGAGGTGTCCTGCAGGCGAGCCACAGCTGCTGACAGATTAGCAATCTGTGACGGCAGTGTTGGGTCGACCTTCCTGTGCAGGGTCTCCAGGGTTGACAAGCGCTGGGTCACATTTATCATATCTATATGTGACTGCTCTATGCTCTGAAAAGATTTGATTAAATATTCCAGTTGCTTGATAAAGATCTAGAGAGAACACACACACACACAGATCTAAATATAGGCCAAATTTGCAAGCTTAAATAATGTGAAAATACACCAAGCCGAGAAAAAACTTTAGGAGAAAAGCTCTTTTTGCCATAAAGATCTTTATGTACAAACACGAGGGACAACTATGAAAAACAACATTAAATCATACAAATAAAGCCTTTCTGTATGGCCCACTACAAAATATTGTTTGTTCCCCCCCTCTATATACAGCACTACTGTTACTACCTCAAGCTTAAACTTATTTGCCGAGGACGCCTTGGCATTTGACTGGAGGGAGACATTGATGGCTGAGACGGCAGTGTTGAAGGAGCTCATCTTGTTCCTGAGAGCAACGACAGTTTCACCAAGAGATGCTCCTTTCCCTCCTTCCCGCCCCACCTCCATTAATGTCTGGTTTTGTAAGAGTGATATTTCTTCCTGGAGGCAGAAATGATTAGTATGGCTTACTGGACAAAGATGAATGTGGTTTAGTGAACATCCGTTATTCTTATGTTAACAAAATATATATAACATCCTCGCCACAAAAACACACTCCACCACATCTCTACCGTAACATTCCACCATCACACCACTGCCAGAACACATTCCACACCATATCTACCACAGCACACTACAGCACATCTACCACAACACACTCCACAGCACATCTACCACAACACACTCCACAGCACATCTACCACAACACTCTCCACAGCACATCTACCACAACACACCCACAAATCAGTTTCGAGTAATACTTTGCTGACAACACAAAAATTTGCATGAAAATTGCCTCAGTGGAAGCCACAGTAAAAATAAATCTGATAAAAATAAGTCTTCCTGTGGACACTTAAAAACTCCACGACGTATAACGGTGACAAATTGTAACTACAGCAGTGCTGACAAAAACAAAATACAGAGGCAATGAATTGGGATTGAACTTATATCCCTGGCCTCCCCTTTCTCCACACACACACACACGCTACCGTCTGACCCACACAGCAGTAAAGAACAAAGATCTACAATTTAACAATCAAATCTCATCATAGAATGGAATGACTAAATGCTACATTCGGGAATAGTAATGTAAGATCTAAATTTTGTAGAGAGCACAATAATATAAATCGACCAAATCAATTACAAGGTAGAACCTTCAAAATTTGGGCTGTAATGCTAATAATGGTACTTATCAAAGTATTGGTACTCTCGTCTAGAATATTGTTCATAGTTAACACACATTCCCTTTCAGGCAGGTGAGATAGTCATAATACAAAAAAAATTACCAAGCAAACTTTTACAGCTCGCAGAGAATCAGTTAACTGTGTTCTTTGGAATGGCCAGTTGCTTAATTTAGAAACTGTACTTGTGGTCGATATCGAGCCCATTGATGATGCGACGACTCATACTGAATTTTGTGACTAGCTCATCAAGATTGTAACTTGCTTAGCTAAATGAATTGTGGGGTTCAGTCCCTGAGCCCATTATGTGGCTCTGTAACCCTCTCCACTACCGCCCACAAGACGGGTATGGGGTGCATAATAAATGAAGTAAACTAAAAAAAATACTGGAATGGACATTGGGGAGATATCTCATTGTTTACACGTGTCAAATATTTGGGGGTCAGGTTGTATGAACAGAATCAATGAACACTGTGAACATCCGAGGTCCAAGGCTCTTCAACCTGCTACTACTACCAGAAATACGTATTGCTGGAACAAAATTGAAGCCTCCAAGAAGAAACTTGACAAGTCTCTGCAGCAATTACCTGGATCATCCCCATTACGAGAATGGATAGAACACGAAATTAGACGAGAATAAGTCTCCTGAGCCATCCATCAACAGTAAGTCCTAGCACACCTCTCTCCCCAACAGTGCATTCACTCCACCAGAACATCATTGAAGTCACCCGTTATTCAGCATACTCCAACAACACAGTCACGCGAGTCATCAGGACCACCTGTCCACCGTACAGTATTCTTTACACTACAAGACACCCCTGACCCCTGGGAACACGTCTGCTGTGTACAGCATCTCACCTCACCCGCGCCAAACCTCCAGACCCACCAGTCCTGCAGGCAGAGTCCTCTCCATAATAAGAAAAATTCACCACATTTTGTTTTTCCATCCAACACTCAAATGCATACAACATCCGTCACAGCATGTCCACAGCGCACCGCTAGGCTCACCCTCGCGTGAGTGAGATTTACTCGGCTTGAACCCTGGGCAAGGGAGGGCGACTGGGGACCTTCCCCTTGACTGTTCACCCAGCAATAATTGGGAACCTGGTTATAAACCTATTAACAGATCTTATTCCAGGGGAAACATGTTGGATAAGGTTTAAGATGAGTTGCGAGAGAGTTTCTTTCTTTTTGAAGAGACAAACGTTGTCCGCACCTAAACCCTCCGGGAAAAAAATGGTTCTAAACTGTAGCAAGTTTCGTGAGTGACTTGTTGGCATAAACATTAAGAAAAAAGACAAACGGAGTACTGCAGTAGGCCTACTGACCTATTATGCGTGGCCTTAAATTTCTCCAGCCTCTTATACATTTAAAAGGTACAAGGATGACGTTAACACTTACAAGAATGTTATCATCATAGACAATTTGTATTCCGTGCAGAAGTGTTAACATGGCTCACCTTAAAATTATCGATGGCATTGGTGGCTTCCTTAACATTAGACGAGAGTTTCTGGTGGTCCTGCTTGACCACCTTGAGGGACGACTGGACGTCCTGTAGCGTGGAGCCGAAGGTGGCCACGGAGCCCTGCAGGTCGGCCACGTCCTTGGGCAGGGAGGACAGCTGCGGGGCGCTGCTCAGGGAGTCCTTGATCACCTTCACATCCGTCTCCAGCTGCTCCACCTGCGGGTACAACACCGTTCCACTCACCACATCTTCGTAAATGCACATTAATGACACTATGTAAAAGACACATCGAACACTTTATGTAGGGCATACGTAAATCTGTGTATCTATGTATTTACGTATGTAGGTTAGCTTAGCATTTTAAAAGCACCGAATCACCTTCTGTGGTTGATTGTTCAATAAACCCTTGAACTATATGTTTAACACATCTCTAACCCTGTCCACGGAGGACAGAAGAAAATGCATATATGCTGGTTAGCATTGTAAATGTGTGGCCACGTCTGTGGTAGAAAATAATAATAAAAAAAATCTTCCACCACACCCGCATCATCCGCTTATACACAGAAAACGACACAATTGAAGGAGAAACCTCTGGATTATGAACATGCATGCGTATTTTGTGTCTAGACTAAATGACGACTGGTCGTAAAGTGCATCGAAACGACATAAAACGCAAAAAAAGGAAACTAAAAATGAAGACATTTCGTTCTACTGAAAAAAATATGGTACTGCAATCACAATTGCGACAATATTGCACGTTATCCGGCACTGAGACAATTCGACACGTTATCCGGCACTGAGACAATTCGACACGTTATCCGGCACTGAGACAACCCGATATGTTATCCGGCATTGAGGCAATCCGGCGTTGTACCTGGGAATGTGCAGTAAGTTTGGAGACGCTGCTCCTGTGAGACTGCCAAGTCCCAATGGAAGACGTGGGTCTCTCTGTGACCGCAAGAGGGCTGCACTGGCCACAGTTTAGCAATTACAATTCTGAATACATGTAAGTGTCGAAGATGTAACTGTATGAATGGTGCTCAGATGTAAATGCTTGAATGGTGCTCAGATGTAAATGCTTGAATGGTGCTCAGATGTAAATGCTTGAATGGTGCTCAGATGTAAATGTAAGAATAGTGGCCACAACAGCAAACAAGTAATACAACTGAACTGAACACAAATCTAAACACCCAAAGATAATGAAACATGTATGCTGAAGCTCTGTACTTATACACACATGTTTATATGTGTAAACACTACATATACACGAGGTCACATACACCTAACTGAATATACACGAGTGCACTTACACCTGACTACATATATACACAGATACAAATACATCTGATTGCATATATACAAGAGTGCACATAAACCAGACTGCTTATGTGCATGGGGTATACATACATACACACGTCTGCATACATATAAAGGTGCACATACATTTGTCTTCATACATACACCCGGATGCACACATACTTGGGTGCACATACACATGTCTTCATACATCACGGGTGCACATACATTTCTTCATATAAACACGGGTGCATATGTCTTCATACATACACGGGTGACCACATACCTGGCAGCATACATATATGGGTGTACACACACACACACACACACACACACACACACACACACACACACACACACACACACACACACACGAACCAAGGTAACATAGTGTTGCAATAAGTTTCCAAATTTGTGCACGTCCTATGTGTCACTCGCGGGCAAATCCCAGGTAATTGCATGGCCCGGATACCTGAGTAGTTAAACAAGGCAAATGGCACGGATAATGAGTCGTCCTACAGCGACGTCTGCGGGAGATGGCGCTCCGCTGAAGCATGGCGGGCGGCCTGGCCCGCCTCGCCGTCCCCGGCTTAGGGGACGCAGGAGACCAAGCGAGCTCTCCATTGTTTTAAAAACAAAACCCCTGATACGCATTTTGAGCACTATGTTATATAATATTGAAGTTTTAGAGGGTTATCAGTCTCCAAGAGCTGCTGAGGCAGGGTTTATCTCAAAACAAAGTGGGACGTGTTTGTTTATATACGGATGTGTTGTGTTTATATGTGGCGGCCAGAGTCCGGCCTGGTGTCAGGGAGGGGAGGGGAGGGTTGTGTATGGTGTGGAAGTTAGAGGGATCAGACGCACCGGAATCGATTCTCACTAAGGTCAGAGGGCGGGAAGAGAAGAGGGTTGAGGCGGGAAGAGTGGAAGGCGCGGCAGGAACCACAAGCACAATACAACACCGCAGGAAAATTAATGGCCATATCTGAATGCATATTTTGTCCCAACGTGGAGCATTAATTATCCCCAACACCAGTTTCGTGTAATTCTTGTTTTTGTAATTTTTAGAAAGATCATAATTCATGTGGTGAATGTAGCGCTTGGGTGGGTAATGGAGGCACAACGGAGCCCTTCTTTTGTGTTCTCGTAATATTGTTCTCTCTCTCTCTCTCTCTCTCTCTCTCTCTCTCTCTCTCTCTCTCTCTCTCTCTCTCTCTCTCTCTCTCTCTCTCTCTCTCTCTCTCTCTCTCTCTCTCTCTCTCTCTCGTAACAGAGCCTCAGGTGGTGTCCCAACATGGCTGGTGACGTAACAGCCTGCACCACGTCTTACAAGCCCAGTATTGTCACTTAATATATTAGTTACAATAACCGCAACGGGAATACGAAGGAATTTTTTAATTACAAATAGAAAATCAAACTGTGGGCGATGGGCTCAACGTAGCGTTCCAAGACCGTGAGAACCCATTACAAAGGTGCTCTTGAACTGGTGTGTTCGCTGGCAGTGTTCGCTGTGTTTACCAGACTTACTCCTACAGCAAGAATATGACCGCTGGCAATGTTTGTGATGTTTTCTAGACTCTCAATACAACAATTTGATCTTGCTTCGTCCATATTATATGTATATAAACATTCACAAAACATTCACCTCGTTATCTAATTTAAAATGTATAATTTAATTATTATGTAATTCAGTGCAATTCAGTAACAATGCAACTGGTCATCACTGGGTGAACAAGCACAGTGCGCCGGGCCGGCTCCTTCTAGAGGGCAAGTTCCCCTATCTTAGGTAAGCTAAGACTTTATGTTAGGTCACTATTAAGTTACGTTATTGTTAAGTTAGGATATTATTAAGTTAGGACAGGTTGTTGTGAAGTTTGATGTTTAAGTAAGGATAGTTGGCTCAGGAGCCGAGTTATGTCGCCCGTCGTGTCGAGTGCGTATGTAAAAATGACAAATATGAAGCATTATAATATATGATGAAGCATTATAATATATGATGAAGCATTATAATATATGATGAAGCATTAGTATATATGATGAAGCATTATAATATATGATGAAGCATTGTAATATATGATGAAGCATTAGTATATATGATGAAGCATTAGTATATATGATGAAACATTATAATATATGATGAAGCATTATAATATATGATGAAGCATTATAATATATGAAGCATTAAAATATACAATGAGGCATTATAATATATATCATGTAATCTATTATTCTCCTTAACAATACACAATTCAGCAGTTCGCTAACATGCAAATAAACATTTCAAGCATGGCTTGGATGGATTATATATATATATATATATATATATATATATATATATATATATATATATATATATATATATATACTTACTCTATCGGGATTCGAACCTGCGCTACCAGGGTTCATCCCAATGGCTTACATGGTACTAGTGCCACTGCCCTAGCTTATAGTTTTTAGGTAATGCCTTGGGAGTATCTTAGTCGGGGGATCGAATCCTCTCATTGCTCCACTTGGTATTCTCACTGACATACTACAAAAAGTGTGATTTCCCTGTGTATTTAACATCATTGTCACATATATATATTGCTATGGAACTATATATTATTCCTATGTGTCTGTATATTCCTATATGTGCCTGTATATTCCTATATGTGCCTGTGGGACATATGGGACTGCATATGCCCAAGTTAGAATGGACGTTCTTCAAGGTGTTGATACCTGATTGATACCTGGTTGATGGGGTTCTGGGAGTTCTTTTACTCCTCAAGCCCGGCCCGAGGCCAGGCTTGACCTGTGTTCATCACTATATCTATGTAAGGAAGTATACTAATGCTAAATATTAGCTAGTGAAGGTCCGTAATATTGTGCTACACCCGAGGCTTGGTGTGGTAGTGCCCGACAGGAGGCGGCGGAGGCCTACTACTTCTTCACCACCTGCTGGAGGAAGAGGCCTTCACTAGCGACTCTGGGTGCTCAGGGGGGCGGTACTGACCCGTCTGGTGGCGGCGAGGAGGGAGGAGGAGACCTGGGTGACGGCGGCCCACAGGGCGCTCTGGTTCTTCTCCAGCTCCTGCAGGCGGACGTGGGACTCGTGGAACTTGGCCGGCAACTCCGAACTGCTCGCCTCGACTGTAACACAAGCGGCATAGGTTAAGACCCGTCACCCGTCACACGCGCACGCACGCACATGCACGCACATATACACACACACGCACGCACACAAGTACATTACACTCAAGCAGTACAACACGCATGTCATGAACTGTGACACACGCACTAAGCACGTTATAAAGCGATTCACATCACGTGGTGAGAATGACACATCACGTGATGAAGTGACACATCACGTGATGAGAGACAGAACACAGGGCACATGATCCTTACGTTAAAGATACTCACAGGAACTGTAGGGTCACACTAGACAGACTATTTGGCCTAAGTGAGACAAGAACAGGCGTATGAACACAGGTGGAGGACCAAGTACTCACACTGGCCACACAATTACACTAAACATCATTGCCAGTTGTAAATAACTTAAATAAATGAGTAAAACGACAGAGGTGACAGACCAAAGACCCAACCCCGACGACAGCCCCCATGAGAAGGAAAAACGACAGTGAAAGAACAGATGACGAGACTGAAGTATAGGGGAAGGACACGTTCACAGAGAATGAAGAGGCGGCTGAACAGGCGGGAGCCAAGAGGTAAAAGCTCGACTCTACAAGCACCAATAGGAGGGTACATTCGCCCACAAGAAAAAAACAAACAAACTGCTGCCTCTCAAACGAGCTGAAAACAGTTGAAACAGAAAAACTAATCCACAGAGATTGAATATTCCCTCATCCAATTATCAGACACAACATTAACCCAGAACCAATCAGAGGAGAGGGCGAGTAGCTCACCCACCAATCAGAGGAGAGGGCGAGTAGCTCACCCACCAATCAGAGGAGAGGGCGAGTAGCTCACCCACCAATCAGAGGAGAGGGCGAGTAGCTCACCAACCAATCAGAGGAGAGGGAGAGTAGCTCCCCCACCAATCAGAGGAGAGGGCGAGTAGCTCCCCCACCAATCGGAGGAGAGAGCGAGTGGCTCCCCCACCAATCAGAGGAGAGGGCGAGTAGCTCCCCCACCAATCAGAGGAGAGGGCGAGTAGCTCCCCCCCCCACCAATCAGAGGAGAGGGCGAGTAGCTTCCCCCCCCCCACCAATCAGAGGAGAGAGCGAGTAGCTCCCCCACCAATCGGAGGAGAGAGCGAGTAGCTCCCCCACCAATCAGAGGAGAGGGCGAGTAGCTCCCGCACCAATCGGAGGAGAGAGCGAGTAGCTCCCCCACCAATCGGAGGAGAGGGCGAGTAGCTCCCCCCCCCCCACCAATCAGAGGAGAGGGCGGGTAGCTCCCCCCCCCACCAATCAGAGGAGAGGGCGGGTAGCTCCCCCACCAATCAGAGGAGAGGGCGAGTAGCTCCCCCACCAATCGGAGATGAGAGCGAGTGGCTCCCCCACCAATCAGAGGAGAGGGCGAGTAGCTCCCCCCCCCACCAATCAGAGGAGAGAGCGAGTAGCTCCCCCACCAATCGGAGGAGAGAGCGAGTAGCTCCCCCACCAATCGGAGGAGAGAGCGAGTAGCTCCCCCACCAATCGGAGGAGAGAGCGAGTAGCTCCCCCACCAATCGGAGGAGAGAGCGAGTAGCTCCCCCACCAATCGGAGGAGAGAGCGAGTAGCTCCCCCACCAATCGGAGGAGAGAGCGAGTGGCTCCCCCACCAATCAGAGGAGAGGGCGGGTAGCTCCCCCCCCCCACCAATCGGAGGGACAAACAGACAGGTACACCACCATTAAACAATCCACCCATCGCGTGCCCTGAAATATTGGAATCATCGTTCCAGTTAATTATGTTGACTGGAACAGACCGCCAATCACACACCTGGTGCAGCCCGTCCTCCAAAGACCTAAAAGTGATTCCATCCACCAGCCAACCCCCCAGCTGTTTATGAATGAAAAACTGTTTACACACGACTCACAACCGTTGACGTTCGAACACTTCCGGAACAAGTGCTTCACTGACGACTTTTGTTCGAATCACAACGCTGTAAATGCTTCACCCACGTACTACAAATACAAATAATCGCCAACAGAACCTAAACACCTTACGTGTGCCTATATATACAAAATATACTAATATATATTATAATATTAATTTATATTTGAGAAAATTCCCGTTTTGAATGAACAGCATGTAACAAATTATGAATGCCTCTGTGGGGTCGACCGCTGGATGTAATGGACTTGCGTAGATGACGGGTTGACTGGTTTGCCTCCTCGCAAACTAGCTTGCCTGAGGGCACTGGGTAGCACCACTAACTAGCGCCACTAGCTCACCTGAGAGCACTAGCTAGCACCACTAGCTCACCTGAGGGCACTGGGTAGCACCACTAACTAGCGCCACTAGCTCACCTGAGAGCACTAGCTAGCACCACTAGCTCACCTGAGGGCACTGGGTAGCACCACTAACTAGCGCCACTAGCTCACCTGAGAGCACTAGCTAGCACCACTAGCTCATCAAGACCTTCAAATTCTTAACATTTGGGGAGAATATAAACACTTTCTTTATACTCTTCGTCCAGGCCCCCAGCAGTAAATGGGAAGGGGCTGGGATAGTCAGGGATGGGCGGGAAGGGGTTGGGATGGGTGGGAAGGGGCTGGGAGGGTCGGGGATGGGTGAGTGGATGCATATAGCGACTAGCCGATCGGGTTCTGGGGATAAAATACTTGAATTAGGCTTTAAAATGAACCGAGGGAGGAAAGAGCTCTTAGCCTGTACAAAAATACACAGGGCTAAAAACTCTTCCACACTTGTACCCTAGCAGAGTGTGGGAGAGGTGGGAAGAGGGGGGAGGGAATGCTGGAGTGGGAGGGGGGTGCTGGAGTGGGAGAGGAAGGATGAGAAAGGAGTTAAAACTAGCTATTGTCTTGTTGGTGCCTTACTTCCACACAATCTTAGCCATTCCTCATAGAGTAATCAATGTCTGGTAGCCTCATGCCTTCCCTCCTCCTCGACGACGACAAGTCGCCATCAGCCCCCACCGAGGTCCTCCTCCTCCTCCCGGTGGGGGTCATAAACGTGGTCCGACTTGAAGCGCCTCTCAATCCGGACCCAATCTCCCCAGAATTGTATCTTCCGTCCCGCGTATACCTGTCAAATGGGACCGTTGTCGGCGTCTAGGGAGGGGGTGTAGGAGGGGGGTGTAGGAGGGGGGTGTAGGAGGGGGGTGTAGGAGGGGGTGTAGGAGGGGGTGTAGAAGGGGGTGTAGAAGGGGGTGTAGAAGGGGGTGTAGGAGGGGGTGTAGAAGGGGGTGTAGAAGGGGGTGTAGAAGGGGGTGTAGAAGGGCGTGTAGAAGGGGGTGTAGAAGGGGGTGTAGGAGGGGGTGTCGGGGGAAAGGGAGGGGTGTATTAACCCAGGAGATGGTAGAGTGAGCGCCACCCAGGGGACAGCAAGGCGGCGCAAGTACTCCCACCGGGGCTCTTGTCTTGTCTTGTCCCCTTCTTGCCGCCCCCATCACAGGTATTGGCTGGCGGTGAGGGGGAAGAACACCCATCACCCCCCCCCCTCCCCTCGGGCACGACCGATACGGTTGGGCTTTAGGTGTGCCTATGATGTGTAATAATAAGTAGGTCTGCTTGGTCGACCGGTCTCTCCCATGCGCATCATTCTTTTCAACAAAAGAGCCGTCACAGAGGATATAAATAGCGAGTGGTGAGAGTGTGACCTTTGACCTCCCTTGTTACCCGGCGACTGTGCCGGGTAACTGTCGGGTTACTTCGGCCTCGGTTATGGTGAGTAATTGACGGTGCTGGGTACTGTCCTGCTGTAGCTGCCAGGCTTTGGTGGGCGTGACAGTTTGGTGGTTGTAAGGCCCATTTGTCACTCGTTCAATCATTGTATCCTTCACCCGTCATTTAGACCCCCTCACCTTCCATCTGGGCTCCTCACCCGTCATCTGGACCCCCTTCACCTTCCATCTGGACCCCTCACCCGTCATCTGCACCCCTTCACCTTCCATCTGGGGGCCCCTCACCCGTCATCCGGACCCTCACCTTTCCCCTTGCCTCCCTCCCATACTCTTGTATTTCTGATACGAACACAGCACCCAGTCCGCCCGTCCGCCAGCCCTGGCCACTAGTCCAGTCTTCAGCTGACCTTGTTCGAGTCCTTCCCCCCCCCCCCAGCATCGTCATCAAGGGGGCGGTGGACTCGTAAACTGATCCCCCTCCAAAAAAACATTATTATGAAAATTGATTAGTATACCCTCAAGTTCTAAAAAGTAAAAAAAAAAAAGAAAACCGACACACCAAATTTCAGCAGTTTTTTTGTTATGTAAATTTCAATCATATAATGACTAATATGATTTAGTTTCTCTAAAATTTAGTGTGTCGGCTTTTTTGGGAATTGTTTATAACTTATAACATAATGGGATTTTTTTTTAACACAGTGAGAGGGTTTAAAGATGTTTGGGCCACTTTAGTGAGAGGTCGCCGACACGTGATCACCAATATCTCTGCCTCAATGGGGCCTACATTTTAATTAACTTGTCTCCTTTGGATCTTTCAAATGGACCTGTGAGAGTCCGATTTAATTAGTAAGTTGATCCTTCCTCAATCCTCCTCCTCCTCCATCCCTATGGTCACTCACATCCTCCTGCCCCACCCCCCCCTCTCTCTCTCTCTCTCTCTCTCTCTCTCTCTCTCTCTCTCTCTCTCTCCACTTGTCTCTGTCTTCCAGTCTCTCTATCAACACATAAGGATGCGTCGGCCTGTCTACTTGAGGGTCTCCTGGTGTGTTTACCCGTCTATATGTCCATATCTGTCCATCTTGAACGTCAACTTGCCAGCGAGGTAGTGGCCAAGGAGTACGTTCCTTGCCAACTTGTTCCACAGATCTCCAACCCTATTTCAGAGCTCAGTTTGTATCTATTTTCTAAATCGAAGTTTGTTCAGTTTTAGTCCATTGCTTCGTGTCTGTAACTTTTGACTTGTATGTTTACCCGTATTTATATCACCTCAAACAAATAAAAACAAACTTCTGAACCATTGATATAGTTCATTTATACTTTCTTATCGCTCTACTTTATGCTAGGAAATGAAAATTGTGTGTTCTTACTTCCTATTTATAAAGAAGGTGGGTAAAGCCTGGGATTAACCTAGTCACCCCTATTCTGTACATTCTCCTTGAGAGAGGAACTGTAGAATGCTCCTTGTATTCTGTACCCTCTCACTATACGTTACGCCGTTCTCCTCTACGGCCTAACACCAGTTTCAATCTACTCCGTGGTGATGGTGAGGAGTAATCAGAGGAAGGGAGGAATAAGTAAGGAGATGAGAAGGGAGGAGTGGGTGGGAAGGTGGAAGGTTAGAAAACGAGGACACGGAGGAAGGGAGAGGTAGAAAACGGGATCAGATGGAAGATGAGAAGATGAAGGAGTAGGAGAGGAGGAGGAGGAATGGAGTGAGAGGGAATAGTGTGGACCAATTAGCTATGAATGGTTAAGTATTTGTAGATTGATCGATTTCTTGGGTTCATTAGCTCCATATTAAATAGTAACTTTATAAAGTGTTCACAAGGGCAGAACTAGTATTCAATTGCTGAAAATGGAATTAATTTTCGTATAATAACAATCTAAGGTTAGAATAACTACAGAGAGATTTGTTCATTTCTTTTTAAATGAATACCACATGACAGAGTATTTATAAGGTGATCAGGGCTACGGATCTCTCAAGTAGGAAGAGAGAGAGAAAGACGAGTTACATTCAGTAAAGACTCAATGAATGGTGCTTCTTGTCGCACTATTTAGTAGTTATGGAACACGGGCTCACCATAGCCCGTGCTACTTGGAACTTTTTGTTCTAGGTAGCGAATCTTAAACAACAACAACAGTTATAGAAAATGTAGAACTGACAGAATAGTGGCAGTGAAGTAACATCAGTCAAACATCTAGAGTCACACTAATCTTATTCTCTTTATTCTACACTTTTCTAAGTCCCTCTCTCTCTCTCTCTCTCTCTCTCTCTCTCTCTCTCTCTCTCTCTCTCTCTCTCTCTCTCTCTCTCTCTCTCTCTCCACACGGACTAGTTCCCCCCCTATCCGCGTCCACGTTTTCTAAACCTTTCTACCTCCTTACCCATTCCTTCTCTTCATCTCCTCCTCCCTTATTCCTCCCTTCCTCTGCTTACTTCACACCATCAAGGAGTAGATTAAAACAGGTGTCACAACGAGGCCGTGAACTGTGCTGCCTACTTCAGATGGGATCGAACGCGGGCAGGACTAATGCACATTGATACCTTTTTTTTTACAACTTTGATTCGCATGTTCACTATTGTGTAGCGGGTATCTGGTATCAGGTATATCTGTAGCAGGTGTGTGTGTGTGTGGGTGGGG
This sequence comes from Procambarus clarkii, assembly GCF_040958095.1. Classification (NCBI taxonomy): domain Eukaryota; kingdom Metazoa; phylum Arthropoda; class Malacostraca; order Decapoda; family Cambaridae; genus Procambarus; species Procambarus clarkii. The sequence goes on along the minus strand of NC_091188.1, from coordinate 6,274,433 downwards.
GGGAGAAAACTGAGCCCCCCCCTCAGTTTTCTTCCCCCCTCCCTTAGAACCCAATACTGGGTTTTCTTCCTCTGAAGGTATTTCCTCCCCCCCCCTGCACCCTATTTCAGTGCCCTCATCAGCGTATGTATAAATATTGTTGTTCTCTGCGTCACGTGGCACTCGTGGGGAGCCGGTGGCCGAGCGGACAGCACGCTGTACACGTGATCCTGTGATCCCGGGTTCGATCCCGGGCGCCGGGGGAGAAACGATGGGCAGAGTTTCTTGCAACCTAGGCCCCTGTTACCTAGCAGTAAATAGGTACCTGGGAGTTAGTCAGCTGTCACGGGCTGCTTCCTGGAGGAGGGGGGGGGGGTTGAAAAAAAGTAGTTAGTAACAGTTGATTGACAGTTGAGAGGCGGGCCGAAAGACCAGAGCTCAACCCCCGCAAGCACAACTAGGTGAATACACAAACACACACACACACACACACACACACACACACACACACACACACACACACACACACACACACACACACACACACACACACATGATCACTACATTCAAGATTCTCAAGGGAATTGATAGGGTAGATAAAGACAGGCTATTTAACACAAGGGGCACACGCACTAGGAGACACAGGTGGAAACTGAGCGCCCAAATGAGCCACAGAGATATTAGAAAGAACTTTTTTAATGTCAGAGTGGTTGACAAATGGAATGCATTAGGAAGTGATGTGGTGGAGGCTGACTCCATACACAGTTTCAAGTGTAGATATGATAGAGCCCAATAGGCTCAGGAATCTGTACGCCTGTTGATTGACGGTTGAGAGGCGGGACCATAGAGCCAGAGCTCAACCCCCGCAAGCACAATTAGGTGAGAACAATTAGGTGAGAACACACACACACTCACGCTTCACGAGTAATAATGAGTGAATAATGAGTGAGTAAAAAAGGATTAACAAGGCAATTCCGTGTACCTTTACGAGCAGCGCCCAGTGGCCGGGGGCGGGGAATTACCACACGTCAATTACAACTGTTGTTTCCTGGCCCAAACAATTATGGTTTGAATAAAATTTATGTGACTGAAATCATTTGGATTTGAAAAGTAATTAATGAAGGTGTTAAATTTGAGCACCACCACAACAGTCAGAGCACCACCACAACAGTCAGAGCACCACCACACCAGTCAGAGCACCACCACAACAGCCAGAGCACCACCACAACAGTCAGAGCACCACCACAACAGTCAGAGCACCACCACAACAACCAGAGCACCACCACAACAGTCAGAGCACCACCACAACAGTCAGAGCACCACCACAACAGTCAGAGCACCACCACAACAACCAGAGCACCACCACAACAGTCAGAGCACCACCACAACAGTCAGAGCACCACCACAACAACCAGAGCACCACCACAACAGTCAGAGCACCACCACAACAGTCAGAGCACCACCACAACAACCAGAGCACCACCACAACAGTCAGAGCACCACCACAACAGTCAGAGCACCACCACAACAACCAGAGCACCACCACAACAACCAGAGCACCACCACAACAGTCAGAGCACCACCACAACAACCAGAGCACCACCACAACAGTCAGAGCACCACCACAACAGTCAGAGCACCACCACAACAACCAGAGCACCACCACAACAGTCAGAGCACCACCACAACAGTCAGAGCACCACCACAACAGTTAGAGCACCACCACAACAGTTAGAGCACCACCACAACAGTCAGAGCACCACCACAACAGTCAGAGCACCACCACAACAGTTAGAGCACCACCACAACAACCAGAGCACCACCACAACAGTCAGAGCACCACCACAACAGTTAGAGCACCACCACAACAACCAGAGCACCACCACAACAACCAGAGCACCACCACAACAACCAGAGCACCACCACAACAGTCAGAGCACCACCACAACAACCAGAGCACCACCACAACAGTCAGAGCACCACCACAACAGTCAGAGCACCACCACAACAACCAGAGCACCACCACAACAACCAGAGCACCACCACAACAACCAGAGCACCACCACAACAACCAGAGCACCACCACAACAACCAGAGCACCACCACAACAGTCAGAGCACCACCACAACAGTCAGAGCACCACCACAACAGTCAGAGCACCACGACAACAGTCAGAGCACCACCACAACAACCAGAGCACCACCACAACAACCAGAGCACCACCACAACAACCAGAGCACCACCACAACAACCAGAGCACCACCACAACAACCAGAGCACCGCCACAACAACCAGAGCACCACCACAACAACCAGAGCACCACCACAACAACCAGAGCACCACCACAACAACCAGAGCACCACCACAACAACCAGAGCACCACCACAACAGTTAGAGCACCACCACAACAGTCAGAGCACCACCACAACAGTCAGAGCACCACCACAACAGTTAGAGCACCACCACAACAGTCAGAGCACCACCACAACAGTCAGAGCACCACCACAACAGTCAGATCACCACCACAACAGTCAGAGCACCACCACAACAGTCAGAGCACCACCACAACAGTCAGAGCACCACCACAACAGTCAGAGCACCACCACAACAGTCAGAGCACCACCACAACAGTCAGAGCACCACCACAACAGTCAGAGCACCACCACAACAGTCAGAGCACCACCACAACAACCAGAGCACCACCGCAACAGTCAGAGCACCACCGCAACAGTCAGAGCACCACCACAACAGTCAGAGCACCACCACAACAGTCAGAGCACCACGACAACAGTCAGAGCACCACCACAACAACCAGAGCACCACCACAACAGTCAGAGCACCACGACAACAACCAGAGCACCACCACAACAGTCAGAGCACCACCACAACAACCAGAGCACCACCACAACAACCAGAGCACCACCACAACAACCAGAGCACCACCACAACAACCAGAGCACCACCACAACAACCAGAGCACCACCACAACAACCAGAGCACCACCACAACAACCAGAGCACCGCCACAACAACCAGAGCACCACCACAACAACCAGAGCACCACCACAACAACCAGAGCACCACCACAACAACCAGAGCACCACCACAACAACCAGAGCACCACCACAACAACCAGAGCACCACCACAACAGTCAGAGCACCACCACAACACCAGAGCACCACCACAACAGTCAGAGCACCACCACAACAACCAGAGCACCACCACAACAGTCAGAGCACCACCACAACACCCAGAGCACCACCACAACAGTCAGAGCACCACCACAACAGTCAGAGCACCACCACAACAGTCAGAGCACCACCACAACAGTCAGAGCACCACCACAACAGTCAGAGCACCACCACAACAACCAGAGCACCACCACAACAACCAGAGCACCACCACAACAGCCAGAGCACCACCACAACAACCAGATCACCACCACAACAACCAGAGCACCACCACAACAACCAGAGCACCACCACAACAGTCAGAGCACCACAACAGTCAGAGCACCACCACAACAGTCAGAGCACCACCACAACAAATATTGTACTTCCCTCTCCCCCTCCCCCTGTTCGAACCCCCCATCCCAGCACCCCCTCCCCCTACGGGACAGGTGGATTGAGCACTGTCCTTCCTGCCCCCCCCCACCCCCTCCCCACCCCCCACTGTTGAGCCCCGACTGCATTATTGAGGTGGTCTGAACGTTACTTCCCCCCCAAACCCCCTCCCCCTTCCTGCCTCTCCCCTTCCCTCACCATCCCTCCCCCCCCCCTCCCATCGTCTCCCCTCCCCCCCCTCACCTGGGATCGATAGCACACCTCCACGCCCAGGAAAGGTATCGTGGCGGTGGCTGCCCCGCCCTCCTCCTGTCCCGTCTCTTCCGTCCCAGAAGCCTGTGCATCTGTCCTCTTTTCCTCCCTTCACCCCCCCCCCCCCACCCTTTCCCTTCTGTCCCAGGTACCTATGCACCCGTCCTGTCTCGTCCCGTGTGATGAGTCTGTATACTTTGTCATATATATGCCTGTCCCGTCCAAGGAACCTGTACACCTGTCAGGTCTCCCGTCCCACGAGCCTGTAACTGTCCCGTCTCTCCCGTACCAGAACCCTCAATAACAGTACCGTCTTTCCCGTCCCAGGAGCTGAGATCCAAGAGGCCAAAGATTGTGGATTGAGGTCAACTTTCTATACAAGAAAGGAAATAGAGGACTGAATGGAACGGAAAGACCAGAGCTATGAGAATCTAGCAAGAAACAGGCATCGAGATTGTCCTCTAGGACGCTGGAGTGATAGCTAGCTGGCTGCCTCTCACTCACTCACTCACTCGCTCACAAACCAAGGGACCGCGGATGTGAGTAGCTGCCTCACACTAGCACGGGTCACATGTACAAAGCTGTACACCTTATACCGTGAGGGGCTCAGCGACCCCAGCCTCACAGATCAACACATTAGAGTTACTCTTTGACCAGCGGTGGTCTCTGGGGGGGGGGGTAAAGAAGACAGGTGGTGGTGACTTCTGCGACAAAACTTACCATTCTCCAAGACCACACAACCAATATTGTCGTCCAAGGAGCCACAGAAGCAAACAATGCTTGTCCTCCTGTTTGCTTGGCACACAGACACCGCAAGGAAGTTTGAATGTGAGTCAATAACTCAAAGGAAACGTCAAGTTTGTACGTAGACTTTTTAGAACATTGTGTACATAACATCAACTCTTACCACACACACACACACGCAGAGGAAAGAGAGAGAGAGAGAGAGAGAGAGAGAGAGAGATGAGAGAGAGAGAGAGAGAGAGAGAGAGAGAGAGAGAGAGAGAGAGGAGAGAGAGAGAGAGAAAGAGAGAAAGAGAGACAGACAGACAGACAGACAGACGCTGTTGTTTATCTATTGTTCTATTTATGTCTATTGAGCCAATAACTAATTACAATGCTATATATGATGATGATGTTGATGTGTGTTAGTCGACAAAAGGCAGTAGAGGAAAGCTCTCATTAACATTATTATGAAACATGTATATTTAGTGAACAGTTACTGTGATATACTGTTAGCTATTACTGTGTTCATGATTTATTGCTGATGACCAGTCCCCCGTGGCGCAGTGGTAACACACACTCGACCCCGCGCTTCGCCAGCGATTTGGTCTAGGTTCGTATCCTGTGCCGGGGAGAATGACTGGGCGCTTATCCTTAACAGTTGCCTCTATTCACTCAGCAGTGAATGGTCACCTGGTGGTTAAACGATTGGCGGGTCGTATTCCAGCGAAAATTATAAATAAAATTATATATAAATAAAATTAGTTTATCTTGAATATAAAATGCTCTCAGGTGGCTAATAAGTATTGATATATAGTGTTATATTTATATATTATGTTATATTTATTGAGCACTGAGTCTGTGTGAATATCCTTTCCTGAGATCAGCATTCTGAGTTAAGACATCCTGTACAATGGCCTAGAACCTGAATTATATAGCTTATAACAGATAATATATGTCCGAGGATGGAGGTCAAACGCTTGGGGCTAGCCTCATTAATCTTGGCTGGATAAATGATATTTTATTGGGAGAGTCTTGAAGGGGGGAGGAAGGGGGGGTAGGGTCATCCCAGTGCCCCCCTTCCCCTTCGGGACAAGCCCAAACACCTACTTCATTACGGGCTCACCATAGCCCGTGCTACATGGACATTTTGTTCTGAGTAGCTAAATCAAACAACAACCTACTTCACAGAAGTCTGTGAATGTGAAATGTTCTGCACTGAGTCCATAGAGTTTAGCGTTTGTTTAAATAATAGATAATTCGGATATTAGTTGAACGGACTTGAGGAGTATGAAAGAGACTATGGGAGGGAGAGAGAATGGGACGGGGAGAGAGAGAGAGAGAGAGAGAGAGAGAGAGAGAGAGATGAGAGAGAGAGAGAGAGGAGAGAGAGAGAGAGAGAAGAGAGAGAGAGAGAGAGAGAGAGAGACAGACAGACAGACAGACAGACAGACAGACAGACAGACACGGGAACTGCTAGGCATCCCATTTAGTATTGAATTGAGGAGCGTTGTCATGTAGCTGACTTTGAATTAATGATGATAAGACACGACTGAACTTGTTAACTTTGTTAACGACGTAATACACCATGATAAGTGGGTGAAGCTCTAAATGGCCGAGCACTAAGACTAGCTGGGCCAGAGTGGTGGTTCTGTGCCCCAAGCCTCACGCCCAGGCATCATCATGTGCTTTATTTAGCAGAGTCACTTTAGCCAAAGCAACTGAGTCGCTCACAATACACTTCCTCCAAACTAACCAACCGCGCTTTCAGGGAACGGAAAGGAGAGTCGGACTGTCAATACTGAGAACAATTCTTGCAGGCCATTAACCAAGTAACATCCTCAGGCCAAATGTCAGCCAAAATGCCAGAATTAGGAGGTGATATCGATACTTATGGTAGGTGGCAGCGGGTAATGAAACTTCCAATGGGAGCATTCTAATTGTAGATCTATGTGAACAAGAGCTGAAACACACACACACACACACACACACACACCACACACACGCACACACACACACACCACACACACACACACACACACACACACACACACAACACACTCCAACACTATGTGTTGAGTGCTTTGTTATCAGCGACTCGAGACCGAGTGCTATGAGATAATCTGAGCCGTGTAACTACTTCACACACTCATCCAATATTGACAGATATTTCAAAACTGCTAAACTTTTTGGGGGATTGACCTTTTGAAACCCGTTTGTGTTAATCACCCCCATGTCTCTTCCCCCCCCCCCAGTGTAATGCTGGAAGGTCCTTACCTTCCTTAAAGCCTTGCTCCGTACTGTCTATATAGGGAGCTGATAGGTGTATACACTCCTCTACCTGCACTACTCCTCCTCTCTTGTTGTCTGAAGTCGAGTATGGCTGCCCCTGCCTGTTCCTCTACCTCTCCTCTGGTGCTTCTCGTTCGTGCCCCGCCCAGAGCTTGTATGTTGACCCGGTGTTCTGTCTCAACGACATCGTCACCAGCAACACGACCTTTGCTACTGTGCATAGACTCAGCAAACATCCGCCCTCTCTCTCTCTCTCTCTCTCTCCTTCTCTTCTCTCTCCTCTCTCTCTCTCTCTCATCTCTCTCTCTCTCTCTATTTTATCGCACTTTGTCATCACCCTTCAGGAGGGCCCCTTGTTCCCTCTCGCTACCGTACTGTCCCTGTGAGGACGGCTCGAGTGCGAGATTCCCTTTTCCGTTCACATTTGCACTCTTGTCTCTCTCTCTCTCTCCTCATGGTCTTCAACCACGCACACGTACACACACGCACATGCACAGCTACGCACACGCACACACGCGCACCACACACACACACACACAACACACACACACACACACACACACACACACACACACACACACACACACATACGGTGGGGGCTCACACTCCTCCTGTTTTGCTACGCATTTTCCTTGAACATTTTTGTCGTCTCCCCGCCACTCCCCAACACTGGTCACACACACACACACACACACACACACACACACACATTCCATTTGGTTGAGAAATGGAATGCATTAGGTGTCGGAAAATCCGACACCATTTAATATATCATACAGACAGATAATAACTGCTGTATTGTATAAACAAGTTAACCCATAGAAAACGTAACTTGTAGTGGAATTACCGTCTATAGAAAACGGAATATCATTACCACATACTATTTTAAATTCACCACCTATTCTGGTGGGAATTATTCTTAATACATTAGTCTTTGGACTTTACCATCATAAAACATCTCATATAAATTAACTTAATTATCAATATTAAAGTAGAGTAAATGTGACCCTTCTATCACTTTCTGTCATCTGGATAATGTAAGCCAGGCGTCAGGGTGAGGAAGGAGGGGCAGCCATTGTTGGTACTAGACCAGAGGCTCACGGGAGCAAATTCGGCTCCTGTTAATTTTACTTGGACGTAGTGTTATGGAAAACCAAAGGTGTACCATTATCAACACGCTGTCAACAAATCAAGTTAAGTGTTCTTCCGGAAACCCATGTATCTTTCATTTATGGCCATTAATGTCATTATATAGGGTGACCCGGTTAGAGCACGTGGTAGCCTCAAACTAAAGGTAATTAAGCAGGTCTTCATTGTTCCATGTACAGTATTTTCTCTGATATACCTGTCATATATAGGATTCTGGCTTTAACAGCTAGCGCCCTTTTGACAGGTCAAGACGAGGAAGCATGCTTTGTGCATCAGTTACCAGGGTGATGGAAGCTACCTCAAAGAGGGAAAATGTGGTGGTCTACAACCTAGTTATACCTGGTGGACTAACCTGCTGTACTATAAGATAAGGAACCTCTTCAATGTATGTAGTCTAATACTGTAGTTTGATTGGCTGCATATATATAAATAATATAAACCCCCTAATGTGTAGAGGATCGATTTGTGAGATTATGAGATTATTGCAGAAATACAGTCCACTTATCATTATACAAATTGCTATCGAAGTATATAAATTAACGTAAATATAAATTCATATAAATTAAATAAATATAAATCTCACAGGTCGGTTCCCACATTAGGAAGTGATGTGGTGGAGGTTGACTCCATACACAGTTTCAAATGTAGATATGACAGAGCCCGATAGGCTCAGGAATCTGTACACCTGTTGATTGACGGTTGAGAGGCGGGACCAAAGAGCCAGAGCTCAACCCCCGCAAACACAACTAGGTGAGTACAACTAGGTGAGTACACACACACACACAACTAGTAAACACACACACACACACACACACACACACACACACACACACACGGGGTGCGGGT
>NC_091188.1:6239968-6265129 GCF_040958095.1 Procambarus clarkii | reverse complement strand
TCATCTTGGGCCACCAGCTGTGGGAGTGGGGCGTCTCATCTTGGGCCACCAGCTGTGGGAGTGGGGCGTCTCATCTTGGACCACCAGCTGTGGGAGTGGGGCGTCTCATCTTGGGCCACCAGCTGTGGGAGTGGGGCGTCTCATCTTGGACCACCAGCTGTGGGAGCGGGGCGTCTCATCTTGGGCCACCAGCTGTGGGAGCGGGGCGTCTCATCTTGGGCCACCAGCTGTGGGAGCGGGGCGTCTCATCTTGGACCACCAGCTGTGGGAGCGGGGCGTCTCATCTTGGGCCACCAGCTGTGGGAGCGGGGCGTCTCATCTTGGACCACCAGCTGTGGGAGCGGGGCGTCTCATCTTGGGCCACCAGCTGTGGGAGCGGGGCGTCTCATCTTGGACCACCAGCTGTGGGAGCGGGGCGTCTCATCTTGGACCACCAGCTGTGGGAGCGGGGCGTCTCATCTTGGGCCACCAGCTGTGGGAGCGGGGCGTCTCATCTTGGACCACCAGCTGTGGGAGTGGGGCGTCTCATCTTGGGCCACCAGCTGTGGGAGCGGGGCGTCTCATCTTGGGCCACCAGCTGTGGGAGCGGGGCGTCTCATCTTGGACCACCAGCTGTGGGAGCGGGGCGTCTCATCTTGGGCCACCAGCTGTGGGAGCGGGGCGTCTCATCTTGGGCCACCAGCTGTGGGAGCGGGGCGTCTCATCTTGGGCCACCAGCTGTGGGAGCGGGGCGTCTCATCTTGGGCCACCAGCAGTGGGAGTGGGGCGTCTCATCTTGGGCCACCAGCTGTGGGAGTGGGACGTCTCATCTTGGGCCACCAGCTGTGGGAGCGGGGCGTCTCATCTTGGTCCACCAGCTGTGGGAGCGGGGCGTCTCATCTTGGGCCACCAGCTGTGGGAGCGGGGCGTCTCATCTTGGACCACCAGCTGTGGGAGCGGGGCGTCTCATCTTGGAGTAATCTTCTAACATCGGGTCTTCTAGCAAGACGATAGTGTTCCACACCCTGGTGGCTTGGCGCTGTAGTCTGATATTTAGTATAAATGTGTTCAGGAGTTCATGGAGCTCCTGGATTGTCTGACCATATAGTGGACGGTGTTCCGCAAGTCTTCTCAGCGTCTTATTTAGCACTGCTTGGAGCTTTAGCATGTTAAGTTTTCTTTAAGGTGTGTACTGTAGCGTATTCATGATGCGGTCGCACTACAGCCTTACACAAGTGGAGGTGAAAGTTCGTGTAAAGGCTTCGAAATCTCTTCAATTTTCTTAAGGCTGAAAGCCTTAAGAAAACCCACACCCCCCCCACACCCACACCCATCTGCAACTTGTAATGTGGGATCTTCAGCGCCACCAGCACTACCAGCTTTCTTTACAACTCTCTTAAGCTTTCCAAGCTTTCTTCTCTTAAAGTTCGAAACTGCGCCGCCTCTGTGTATTTTTGTTTTGTATTGTTTTTCTCCGCAAGTGGTGAGTGTGTGATGAGTGTGTGGTGAGTGTGTGGTGAGTGTGGCAGTCTGTGTGGTGCTACCACCATCACCTACTGTCTACTCTCTCTCTCACCTCCCTGTCTACTTCCAGTCATATCTTCTGTCTACTGCCACTCACACCTCTGTCTATTACTTGTCATACTGTCTATCACCACTCATACTCCCTGCCGTTCATCACTCATACCACCACTCACACCCAACCAGTCAACAGTTCCTCTTACTCTTTTCAAATCTGTTCCTCCTCCTCTTCTTGCACACTGCAAGAAGCACGGGTGGGACACGAACAAGGGGACACAGGTGGAAACTTAGTACCCAGATGAGCCACAGAGACGTTACAAAGAATTTTTTCAGTGTCAGAGTAGTTAATAAATGGAATGCACTAGGAAGTGATGTGGTGGAGGCTGACTCCATACACAGTTTCAAATGTAGATATGATAGAGCCCAGTAGGCTCAGGAATCTGTACACCAGTTGATTGACAGTTGAGAGGCGGGACCAAAGAGCCAAAGCTCAACCCCCGCAAGCACAATTAGGTGAGTACAATTAGGTGAGTACTGCTCTGTCTGACCTTATCATCACTGGTCTTATCGGTGACCCCTCGAGGTTGAGGAGTCATAACTCCTCTCTCTCTCTCTCTCTCTCTCTCTCTCTCTCTCTCTCTCTCTCTCTCTCTCTCTCTCTCTCTCTCTCTCTCTCTCTCTCTCTCTCTCTCTCTCAGGAGTGGGGTGAGGCTCTACCCAGATCCTTCCCTGGATGTCCAATCTGCCCAAACTTGCCACCAGTCTCATTCATCTTTGAGCCCTCACACTCTGCCCCCTTCCCTTCCCCTCACAATCCCACCTGCCACTCCATCCCACGTCCCATTCCGTCCCCTCATCATCCCACCCTGCCTCTCCCTCAAACCCCTCCCCCCTCCCTCCCACCTTCCCTTCCATCACAACACGGCCAATTCCTCTCTGCTTGTTTCATTTCCATGTCATTCCTCGAGCCGTGTTCCTCACGTTCATTTTTGTTTGAATAATTAATTTCCATGATTGGCCAGTGGGCTGTGGTGGTGCCCACCTTGGTGGTGGGCTGTGGTGGTGCCCACCTTGGTGGTGGGCTGTGGTGGTGCCCACCTTCGTGGTGGGCTGTGGTGGTGCCCACCTTGGTGGTGCCCACCTTGGTGGTGCGCTGTGGGGGTGCCCACCTTGGTGGTGGGCTGTGGTGGTGCCCACCTTCGTGGTGGGCTGTGGTGGTGCCCACCTTCGTGGTGGGCTGTGGTGGTGCCCACCTTGGTGGTGGGCTGTGGTGGTGCCCACCTTGGTGGTGGGCTGTGGTGGTGCCCACCTTCGTGGTGGGCTGTGGTGGTGCCCACCTTGGTGGTGGGCTGTGGTGGTGCCCACCTTCGTGGTGGGCTGTGGTGGTGCCCACCTTGGTGGTGGGCTGTGGTGGTGCCCACCTTGGTGGTGGGCTGTGGTGGTGCCCACCTTCGTGGTGGGCTGTGGTGGTGCCCACCTTCGCCTTCGTGGAGGGCTGTGGTGGTGCCCACCTTGGTGGTGGGCTGTGGTGGTGCCCACCTTCGTGGTGGGCTGTGGTGGTGCCCACCTTCGCCTTCGTGGTGGGCTGTGATGGTGTCCACCTTCGTGGTGGGGTGTGGTGGTGCCCATTTATATGATGGGTAGCATGGTGGTCGGGTTGACCTCCACCGTGAGAGAGAGACGGGCCTCCACTGAGAGTCAGGAAGCAGACCAGACCTCCACCGCGGGATCAATCGATCAAATGTTTCAATTCCGCTAAGATGCCTGTGGGCGGGGGGGGGGGTCTTTTACCTCCAGGGATGAAGCTAAGATGTTGACACCAGGACCCCCACACATTGAGGTGACTACACGCACACACAGAGAGAGAGAGAGAGAGAGAGAGAGAGAGAGAGAGAGAGAGAGAGAGAGAGAGAGAGAGAGAGAGAGAGAGAGAGAGAGAGAGAGAGAGAGAGACAGAGACAGAGAGAAAGAGACAGAGACAGACAGAGACACAGACAGAGACACAGAAGAGAGGGGGGCAGGGCAGTACACGGCCCCAAGGGGTGTCAACAAGGGAGGGGGGTGCTGCCCCCCCCCCTCCCCCCAGCAGGAGAGCTACCAGGGTAACCATAGTTTACAGTGTTTACAGCCTCGCCTCCTGCCGTATAAACAACCTAGAAAGTGTTGAAACATTTTAGCGCCGCGTGCAAACAGCAAGACTGTGATGGTTTTCAAGCACTGCCAGCAAACAATAGATAAAATACCCCATGTTGCATCGATGCTCGAATTTGTGCAACACGAGAATATTCGCACACAGCGGGTGGACGGGTACACGGGAGAGGGGGTAAACGGGAGAGCGGGTAGACGGGAGAGCGGGTAGACGGGAGAGCGGGTAGACGTGAGGGCAGGTAGACGTGAGGGCGGGTAGACGGGAGGACGGGTGGACGGAAGGGCGGGTGGACGGGTAGACGGGAGAGCGGGTGGACGGGTGGACGGGCGGACGGGTGGACGGGTGGACGGGCGGACGGGTGGACGGGCGGACGGGAGGACGGGTGGACGGAAGGGCGGGAAAACGGGAGATACTTTCTCTCGGTGTCCACGAGCTTGGGACGGCAGCCCATCTATCTTGAGGTTATCTTGAGATGATTTCGGGGCTTAGCGTCCCCGCGGCCCGGTCTTCGACTGGCCGTCTCGTCATCTCTACAATACGTCAACACAAACCGTTCGTTCTCTCGATTCGCCACTCCGTAACAAAAAAATGGAACGGTTTTTGCCTCACCAGAGACGTCCGAGCTCCAAGCATTGAACAGTACAGTATTCCGGTGCTTTAATTGTTAATAGTAAGTCGTATTTTTGTGGATTGGTAACATTACTGACACAATCAGCAGTGGAGGGATTGGGTGGATCCCCTGCTGGACACAATCAGCAGTGGAGGGATTGGGTGGATCCCCTGCTGGACACAATCAGCAGTGGAGGGATTGGGTGGATCCCCTGCTGGACACAATCAGCAGTGGAGGGATTGGGTGGATCCCCTGCTGGACACAATCAGCAGTGGAGGGATTGGGTGGATCCCCTGCTGGACACAATCAGCAGTGGAGGGATTGGGTGGATCCCCTGCTGGACACAATCAGCAGTGGAGCCACTAACTGAACCCGCCCCAACAGAACCCCTGAAGCGTATCATCTGAAGGAACACACACCGCCACCACACCCATGGCGCTCGTCGTGGGTGGTGGAGCGGCCATGGGACACCCCACACCTGGTGTCCCACACTTGGCGTCACACACCTGCCGCCACACACCTCTCATCAATGACCTTTAGGTCTCTGATTGGTATGGATCTTTTACAGTTCACTAGGGGTTACTTTTGCGTTGATTTGTAGAGGGAATTCAGCCTCTTGACACATGATACAGCGTCTTGACACATGATACAGCGTCTTGACACATGATACAGCGTCTTGACACATGATACAGCGTCTTGACACATGATACAGCGTCTTGACACATGATACAGCGTCTTGACACATGATACAGCGTCTTGACACATGATACAGCCTCTTGACACATGATACAGCGTCTTGACACATGATACAGCGTCTTGACACATGATACAGCCTCTTGACACATGATACAGCCTCTTGACACATGATACAGCCTCTTGACACCTTTTCCAAGCTCGTCGTGCCTTTTCAATTCCGTTTTCACCGAAACTTTTTTTTTTGTGTGTGTGTAACTTCCCCTTTGACTCATTTGGGGTTACATTGTCCCCTCGTTCCGGTTCCTCCCATGTCAACCAGTCTGCCCTTCACACACACACACACACACACACACACACACACACACACACACACACACACACACACACACACACACACACACACACACACACACTAGCATCAACCTAAACTAATCCAGAAGACTTGAAGAAATATAAAGAAATAATCCCTTTAAACATTATACATTGTTGTCATAATGTTGAAAGTGCAACTAATCAAGAAAGATAATGGCTCACTAACATCTACGTTTTCTATGCATCGGACTCAAAACAGATTAGTTGAGCTACTTGGGTTCATCCGTTTCTCGTAGACTAAAAGGTTGCATAATACATTCTTGAGGTTATCTTGAGATGATTTCGGGGCTTTTTAGTGTCCCCGCGGCCCGGTCCTCGACCAGGGCCTCCACCCGCAGGAAGCAGCCCGTGACAGCTGACTTACACCCAGGTACCTATTTTACTGCTAGGTAACAGGGGGCATAGGGTGAAAGAAACTCTGCCCATTGTTTCTCGCCGGCGCCCGGGATCGAACCCAGGACCACAGGATCACAAGTCCAGCGTGCTGTCCGCTCGGCCGACCGGCTCCCAAACAGAATACATTATATTCAGACGGAAAATATTGCGGCCATGCAATTGCATAGAGCTTGCATCCCTGCACTCTCCAGGACCAGGGCTTTGATCCATCATGTTGTTATGATTTCATTATGCACTGTAGAGAGAGTGTGTTACCGAGGTACTGGACCACGCGGTGTCACCATAGAAGCTAGAATAACAATGGGTTTGATCCATCAGACTGGTCCTACAGGGGCATGGTATAAACCTCGAATCTGCAAACACGGGGGGCAGGGAAGGAGAGGAGACATGATTCGGATGTATAAGATACTAATATGCATAAAGTGGACCAAGGACAGAGTAAGGCAAGTCAAGAAAATTAAATGGAAAGGTTTAAAGTAGAGGAAGAGAGGAGGTGTAGGAAGGCAAGGTAAAATGGTTGAGAGTACGAGGAGCGAAGGAAGGAGAGTAAGTATGGTTGAGGGAGTGAGAGTAGAGGTGTGAGAGGGAGAGGAGGCAGGGCATTAAACAGGGCCTGCACTAACATCGATCCCAACAGTAATGGAGGTGTGATATCTGCGCTCCAGGGCACGCTAAAGTATTCATGGGCTGGGGCACTGTGCCAGCTCCGCCGCCTCCTCCACCCACTCCTGCCTCCCCCCGCCCACTCCTGCCTCCCACACCCACCCACTCCTGCCTCCCCCCCCCACCCACTCCTGCCTCCCACCCATCCACTCCTGCCTTCCCCCACCCACTCCTCCCTTTCCCCACCCACTCCTGCCTCCCCCCCACACAGTCCTGCCTTCCCCCACCCACTCCTGCCTCCCCCCACCCACTCCTGCCTCCCCCCACCCACTCCTCCCTCCCCACACCCACTCCTGCCTCCCCCACCCACTCCTGCCTCCCCCCACCCACTCCTGCCTCCCCCCACCCACTCCTCCCTCCCCCCACCCACTCCTCCCTCCCCCCACCCACTCCTGCCTCCCCCCCCCACCCACTCCTGCCTCCCTCCCCCCACCCACTCCTGCCTCCCCCCCCACCCACTCCTGCCTCCCCCCCCACCCACTCCTGCCTCCCCCCACCCACTCCTGCCTCCCCCACCCACTCCTGCCTTCCCCCACCCACTCCTCCCTCCCCCCACCCACTCCTGCCTCCCCCCACCCACTCCTGCCTCCCCCCACCCACTCCTGCCTCCCCCACCCACTCCTGCCTCCCCCACCCACTCCTGCCTTCCCCCACCCACTCCTGCCTACCCCCACCCACTCCTGCTTCCCCCCACCCACTCCTGTGGGAGCTTCAACCCCCCACTGGGGGTCAAGGGTGACATCTCCGACACCACTCGAGGCTGGGGTCATGTTCGTGAGGAATTAATCAAGCTAGTCAGTCTTCAGTGTCTTTAGAGGTCACTGGAAACAAATAAAATTATGAGAAAGTCTTAAGCCAGCGAGATCATGCAGCAATTAGGATGGATATGTGGAAGCATTGAAGGAATGGTGCCCAAGCCTTTGGGGTCTCTGGGGGATCGAACGCCGACCTTGCAAGACACGTCGAAGCCCGTCGCTGTGCCAACTAGTTCTGGTAAAATACCGTTTTCTCGTTTCTGTATAATCAGCAGTGAACATTCCATCTCTCCCTTACACAAGGGCCTGATGATAGCGTGTATTTTTATTCTGAACTTTTGCATAAGAGAAGAAATGTTTTGCGTTTCTCTCAATTTCACTGAAGGCCATTTGAGCTCTCTGTCTCTCCTGGGATTCATATTTTGAACTCCTTGTCTCTCCTGGGTTTCATATTTTGAGTTCCTTGTCTCTCCTGGGATTTATATTTTGAACTCCTTGTCTTTCCTGGGTTTCATATTTTGAGCTCCTTGTCTTTCCTGGGGTTCATATTATGAGCTCCTTGTCTCTCCTGGGACTCATATTTTGAACTCCTTGTCTCTCCTGGGACTCATATTTTGAACTCCTTGTCTCTCCTGGGTTTCATATTTTGAGTTCCTTGTCTCTCCTGGGATTCATATTATGAGCTCCTTGTCTCTCCTGGGATTCATATTTTGAACTCCTTGTCTCTCCTGGGTTTCATATTTTGAGCTCCTTGTCTCTCCTGGGATTCATATTTTGAACGCCTTGTCTCTCCTGGGATTCATATTTTGAGCGCATTGTCTCTCATGGGATTCATATTTTGAGCTCCTTGTCTCTCCTGGGATTCATATTTTGAACGCCTTGTCTCTCCTGGGATTCATATTTTGAGCGCATTGTCTCTCATGGGATTCATATTTTGAGCTCTTGTCTCTCCTGGGATTCATAATGGAGCGCCTTGTCTCTCCTGGGATTCATATTTTGAACTCCTTGTCTTTCCTGGGATTCATATTTTGAGCTCCTTGTCTCTCCTGGGTTTCGTATTATTCCTGCAGCTTTAGCTCAACAGCTTATATTTCCCAACATAGCCTTACTTGTCGGGATAAAACGGAGGTAATTAAAAAGTTCTGTGATTAGTATTCTTCTCCAATTGAGAGAGACCATTAGGAATGTTTATTTTATTGTCAGAGTATTGGAACACAGACAATGTGGTGATGTATGGCAGAGGTTGAGCGTCAGGCTCGGCTGTAAATGTTGAAATGGCAGAGGTTACAGGAAACGTTAATTACATGATTTAGGGCTGAGAGGCGAGACCAAAGATCTGAAGTTCAACTCAAGTGCAACTAGGTGTGTACACACACGCAAACACACACACACACACACACGCACACACACACGCACACGCACACGCACACGCGCACGCACACACACACACACACACACACACACACACACACACACACACACACACACACACAGACCCCTGGCAGCGTGACCCCCGGCAGCATGCCCCCTACAGCGTGACCCCCTGCAGTGTGACCCCCAGCAGCGCGACCCCCTGCAGCGTGACCCCCAACAGCGTGCCCCCCTACAGCGTACTCGTCAGCAGTGCGCCACACAGCACGGGGCCGACCATAGAGGAGCGCGCCACTCGGCCACGCTGCAGGATGTCAACAAAGACTAGCCGCCCGACACGCAGGAGAGCACAACATTACCTCACACAACTCCCCAGCACCAGGGGGCGAGTGGCACCCCTCTCGAGTGTCACGAGGCACCCATGACCAGAGTGCCACTCAGAAGCACTCTCCGAAGAAAATGAATGTTTATACTTAGAATCCAGACTGGAACTCTTACCCAGATGGCCAAGGAAGGGAAATACTAGACGATAAAGCAGTCACTGTTGGAGGAGCTTAAGGAATGCATGAAGAAACTAGAGGCAAGAAAATCAGTTTGGACAGATCAAATCACCATGTGACTACTGAAGGAAGGATTCAGGGGTGCTTCGTCATCTGTTAACTGCTGTTTTCTATAAAACATTCGAAACAGGAAATCTCCCTCGTTTCGAGTACTTGCAAAGGATAAAATTTGTAACAAAACGTCGGCATCTATTTAAAATGGGAAGCCGTGCCGGACAAACTTGATCAAGGTTCTACGACAAGATTACTCAAACAAGATGAAAAAGATGGCTAGGTAGCTTGCATTTTCCTAGACTGTCAAAAAGCCTTTGATACCGTTCCTCGCGAGAGACTGGTATACAAGACTGAGATGCAAGCTGGGATAACAGAGAAGACACTAAACTGAATAAGGGAGCGCCTGAAAAAAACAAGCCCGTCCTCTCGAGTTGCCACAACTGACAGAAAATGGTGTACTGAAACGATCGAACCCAACCTAACCTAACCTATCCACCAAGCATAGAAAACGGAAAAGTTTGTGAACTGCTGTGATTTATAGTGCCCTCCTTTATTGGGGATTGTGACGTCACGATGCGGTGTGCTACATGAGAGGACAATTGGACGGACGGAATTCAGAGTCGAGGACCCCAGCAGGAGGTCCCCAGCAGGAGGAATGAAACAAGGGGGCTCTCCCCCCCCCCCCGCACCAGAAGGGTCGGTCAAGGGGACCACTACTGTTCATAAGTTATATTAATGATCTCCCAGCGGGTGTGTGCTCGTACGTGTCAATGTTTACAGAAGATGCCCAGCTAATGACGAATGTAAAAACAAAGGAGTACTGCAGTATGTTACGGAAGGACCTCCCCCCCCCCCTCTCCCTCTCTCTCTCTCTCTCTCTCTCTCTCTCTCTCTCTCTCTCTCTCTCTCTCTCTCTCTCTCTCTCCCCATACCCCATTGCAGTCATTGCTACACCTCCCCCCCAACCCCACGACAGACACAGTCACCTCACAACCCCCCTTCCCCTACCCCCTGGGATCCACCGCTGGGGAGAATGTAGGTGGAAATGAGCCCGTGTGTCTTCACTACATTATACAAGCCCCGCCCCCCTACCCCCTGGGATACTCTCCACCCGTTCACACCCGCCCTCACGCCCGCACGCCCACACGCCCGCACGCCCGGAAAAACGAGACCTCGTGACCCTCATCCCGAAGGAGGAGGAGCGAGGGAAGAATGCAGTAAAGGCAGTAAACCAGATGAAAGAGGCGTGGTGGAGGGAGAGACAATAAACGGAGAGGCTACAGGTAAGACAGATAATACAAAGGAGGAACAGAAAGAAAATAAGCATTACCGCCCGGTAATGCTTATTACCGGGCGGTAATAAGCATTACCGCCCGGTAATGCTTATTACCGGGCTATTTCCATCCCCCGTCGTCACTCGGTTGGTAATCTTGGGTATAGTATTTCATTAAATTTATCGCCCGGTAATGCTTATTACCGGGCGGTAATAAACGGTACGAAAATTCCCGGTACGAAAACAATAGCATCAGGTTTTCGTGCCATTTTAGTGAAAAAAAATATTCCTAACACGTTTCTAACTCAAGAAAAATATTATACAATGTTTATTCATTAGCATACATACAAGATACTCCATAAGGGTTAAGCTGGCAAGCGAAATTCCTTTCGCGAATTGGAATGGTTCATTTACGTGACTAGCAGCCGAGGCCACAACCAGGTCAATACTACCACCAGTATCAGCATCCCTGGTCAATACTACCGGCCGTATCAGCATCCCTGGTCAATACTACCGACAGTACCAGCATCCCTGGTCAATACTACCGGCAGTATCAGCATCCCTGGTCAATACTACCGACAGTATCAGCATCCCTGGTCAATACTACCGGCAGTATCAGCATCCCTGGTCAATACTACCGGCAGTATCAGCATCCCTGGTCAATACTACCGGCAGTATCAGCATGCCTGGTCAATACTACCGGCAGTATCAGCATCCCTGGTCAATACTACCGGCAGTATCAGCATCCCTGGTCAATACTACCGGCAGTATCAGCATGCCTGGTCAATACTACCGGCAGTATCAGCATCCCTGGTCAATACTACCGGCAGTATCAGCATGCCTGGTCAATACTACCGGCAGTATCAGCATCCCTGGTCAATACTACCGGCAGTATCAGCATGCCTGGTCAATACTACCGGCAGTATCAACATGCTTGGTCAATACTACCTGCAGTATCAGCATGCCTGGTCAATACTACCGGCAGTATCAGCATACCTGGTCAATACTACCAGCAGTATCAGCATGCTTGGTCAATACTACCGGCAGTATCAGCATGCCTGGTCAATACTACCGGCAGTATCAGCATGCTTGATCAATACTACCGGCAGTATCAGCATGCCTGGTCAATACTACCGACAGTATCAACATGCCGGGTCAATACTACCGGCAGTATCAACATGCTTGGTCAATACTACCGGCAGTATCAGCATGCCTGGTCAATACTACCGGCAGTATCAGCATACCTGGTCAATACTACCAGCAGTATCAGCATGCTTGGTCAATACTACCGGCAGTATCAGCATCCCTGGTCAATACTACCGACAGTATCAACATGCCGGGTCAATACTACCGACAGTATCAACATGCCTGGTCAACACTACCGGCAGTATCAACATGCCTGGTCAACACTACCGACAGTATCAACATGACAGGTCAACACGGTAACCCAACCTGATCCTGACAACCACTGTGTCGCACAGTCTGGTGGACGTTTTGTGCTGCCCATAGGTATAGATTTCAGATCTGAACAAATCATAGCTTTTCATACTGGTGCTTTCAGGTCGTTTGGAGTTAGTAAGTTCTTTCCTATCAGATCTGAATGTTTGGACCAATACAGTTTTGACAGTTTTAGGGTCGTTAAGTCTACGGACATAACCAGCCACATTTCAGTATCAAGTCCTTCACAAGCACTCCCCAAGCAGGCTCCAGCACACACCTGCCCTATCTAGCCAAATCACTTACCTTGCTTCTACGAAGCCAGATCACACCCACACACACACCTGACCTACACCAAGCCAGGTGTCGACACAAACCCACCACCAATGCAGGTTAATGCTGCCCAACCAAGCACTGTCACAACTGTCTATGTAGCCACGTCTTTACATCTGACTTGTACTCACCCAGGCCATCACGCGCCTGCGCCGGGCCATGGCACAGCTCATTCGTACAGGTGTCGTGTGCCGTGACGCCACTCACACATGACTGCACTGAGTGCCGTCACGCCACACACATGACTGCACCAGGTGAGTGCACACCATCCTCACCTGCCAGGTATCCCCCACAACACATTCCTCAAGAGTACTCACCCCTCACCGGAGCTCAAGAGATAGAGTCCATTCACCACTCACACACTCACCTGGAAAACAATGTGTGTCGATTAATCGCAATTATCTTAAAGAGCATTTGGGTAATTATTAAAAAGTCTTTTATATACTTATTAGATAAGCTAAACAAAACAAACACGACTTGCACAAGAATACAAAAAATACAGTGATATGTATGATGTTATGTTATACTAAGTTACAAAATACAGAGCTATACACACTTACACATCTAATCTAAATGTGTCGCTTATGGGTTAAATATGCATCCACAGCGATTCGTATGAAATATAAAAACAATACACAGTATACGAATGTATCCTGAATAATGTTATACAGTATACGAAAGTACATTATAACTGAATACAGTATACGAAAGTACATTATAACTGAATACAGTATACGAAAGTACATTATAACTGAATACAGTATACGAATGTAGACTATAATTGTATACAGTATACGGATTTATACTTTGTATGTAAGGTCACTATATAAGGAATGTATATTGATTCTCTGAAGACGATCCCCCCCAAAAACTAGCAAGAAAAACCAATAGTGTTGCAGATGAAGACAAATGGTTTTGTTGTTCATGTGAAAAATTGAGTGTCGACCAATATTCTGACACGACCCAAGTCGGCTACAAAGCCCCCCCCCGCCCCCCCCAGCACCCCCCACACCCCCACCCCCTTGTCCCTGCCTCCGGGGAAGCTTCAATATATAAGGACAAAACTGCTACGACAAAAACAAACTTGTTCCCCTGAGTTTTTGTCGACTTCATAATTTTCAAATGAAGGCTAAATACCTTACCCAAATGTACATTTAGACAATATAGTTTAAATGTTAATTTTGTAGATACAAGAGCATCATGGAACACAGAAACAGTAAAGGAAGTAACTTGTGTAAAGGAATGAATTGGGGGAAGAGGGAGAGGGAGAGAGGGAGAGGGAGAGGGGGAGAGGAAGAGAGGGAGAGGGAAAGAGGGACAGGAAGAGAGAGGAGGGGGAGGGAGGGAGAGGGAGGGAGGCAGATAGGCAAAATGTTGCGAGTGAGAAGCATTATAAATTTTGAGGGGGGAAGGGGAAGCGATGGGAGGGGAGAAGTGGGGGGAAGAGGGGGAGGAGTGGGGGAAGGGGGGAGGGGGTGAGGGGGCACAAGGCTGGTGAAAGATGCGAGAGACCAACAGTTTATGAACACAGCCAGCCTCCTGCCCCCCCCCCCCCCCACCACCCCCACCTCACCTTCCAGAATGTTCCCACTGGAACGGAGAAGACACATAACACATGTACATATCAGGTACAGGAAGGCCACGAAACACACACATATCAACACCACCATAACAACATCCTGGAGCGTTGTTTTGTGTATGGCGTGTGTGTGGTGAGGCGTCCCTCACCACACACACTCACCATACCCCGAGTCCCTCACCTGGCACCACACCACCTGTACCTCACCATACCACTCATCACTATACATAATGATTCTTTCATTATGAATTTACAAATTACCTCCCCGAGTCCAACACCAACGCAACTCATCGCTGAAGGAACTACAAACCATCATCTTGGGGCAAACTTGTGTAATCCACTGACAAAAAGAAAAACTTATGATGCATTCAACAATTAGAAAAGTGGAA
This sequence comes from Procambarus clarkii, assembly GCF_040958095.1. Taxonomy (NCBI): domain Eukaryota; kingdom Metazoa; phylum Arthropoda; class Malacostraca; order Decapoda; family Cambaridae; genus Procambarus; species Procambarus clarkii. The sequence goes on along the minus strand of NC_091188.1, from coordinate 6,251,052 downwards.
GCGGAAGAAATTTATTAACGAAATTAGTGTTATAAACTCGTAACAGAATTAAGGGATGTTTTCTCATACGAAAATTAGGATTACAGCGTCTCTTAAAAGTCGAGGGAGAATATTCTCTTGCACCAACAAGTAGGACCGGCTCTTGCAAGAAGTCACAACAGCAACACGACTGACAGCAAGAGACCCAAGCCACGTATATGGGGGAAACATATATGGAAGTTGGAGACGTTATGGTCTGTCCTGGACTTGACGAGGGAACAGAAAACGGACTGAAATGCTGCCATCTTTCATTACTGGGTTGATACCTGGTTGATGGGGTTCTGGGAGTTGTTCTACTCCCCAAGCCCGGCCCGAGGCCAGGCTTGACTTGTGAGAGTTTGGTCCACTAGGCTGTTGCTTGGAGCGGCCCGCAGGCCCCACATGCCCACCACAGCCCGGTTGGTCCGGCACTCCTTGGAGGAATAAATCTAGCTTCCTCTTGAAGATGTCCACGGTTGTTCCGGCAATATTTCTTATGCTCGGTTGGATTATTGGTCACTTTTTAACACAATTATTACCTGATCAGTGAATGCCTCTCCAGCAGATAAGAGGAGCCAGCCACCGAGCCGTATGTGCCGAGTAATTTTCATGTTACTAACATGTGCTTCTGGGGTGCCACTGTGTACAAGATACTCCATGGTACCTGTCTACCATTTGACCATGTTAGTGGTGGCGTCTTGATATTTGTGTGGCTGGGCTTTGCGAAATCTTTATCTCACCACTACTTTACTCTCTCTCCTTTGTAATGAACTATTACGCCTGTGTGTGTGTGTGTGTGTGTGTGTGTGTGTGTGTGTGTGTGTGTGTGTGTGTGTGTGTGTGTGTGTGTGTGTGTGTGTGTGTGTGGGGCTATAATTCCTGTGTCTCATTTGCATAGTTGGGTGTGACTAACCCCCAACATCTGGTCCTCTAATTTATATATTTAAACACGATCATATAGATTATCATCGGTACTTGATGATGTAGTCAAGGACTCGTTATTGGCGATCATCAGGGCCATGGTGCCCTCCCAGGGGTCATCATTAGGGCCATGGTGCCCTCCCAGGGGTCATCATTAGGGCCATGGTGCCCTCCCAGGGTCATCATTAGGGCCATGGTGCCCTCCCAGGGGTCATCATTAGGGCCATGGTGCCCTCCCAGGGGTCATCATTAGGGCCATGGTGCCCTCCCAGGGTCATCATTAGGGCCATGGTGCCGTCCCAGGGGTCATCATCAGGGCCATGGTGCCCTCCCAGGGGACATCATTAGGGCCATGGTGCCGTCCCAGGGGTCATCATTAGGGCCATGGTGCCCTCCCAGGGTCATCATAAGGGCCATGGTGCCCTCCCAGGGGTCATCATTAGGGCCATGGTGCCTTCCCAGGGGTCATCATTAGGGCCATGGTGCCCTCCCAGGGGTCATCATTAGGGCCATGGTGCCCTCCCAGGGTCATCATTAGGGCCATGGTGCCCTCCCAGGGGTCATCATTAGGGCCATGGTGCCCTCCCAGGGGTCATCATTAGGGCCATGGTGCCCTCCCAGGGTCATCATTAGGGCCATGGTGCCCTCCCAGGGGTCATCATTAGGGCCATGGTGCCCTCCCAGGGGTCATCATCGGAGCCATTCCATAAGAGTTACGCCAACTCAGGGAGATTGAGTACCGCCTTTTAAAGAAATTATAGCTCTTGTCAAAGAGCCTCGCCCACTTAAAAGTTGGAACACCACTCTCGACTGAACTCATTTGGGAATATATATATATATATATATATATATATATATATATATATATATATATATATATATATATATATATATATATATATATATATATTTAAGAAAAATGCAATTAACACTCTACTGAATAGGGCCTTTGTTTTATGTTCAATAAGGAATTTCTTAAATAAGAAGTTTCACCCATCGTGTAGGATTACTACAGTGGAAAGGGATCTTAAATATATTAAATTACCATTTTATGGCACTATTAGTTTTTCTGTAAGGAGTCGTTTGAGGAGACTGTTGCAGCAGTGTTATCCTCAAGTAGACTTTAGATTTATTTTTGTCAACACAAATACCATAGGCTCTTATTTTAAATTTAAAGATAAAGTGCCTACCCCCTTGTGCTCAAATGTCGTATATATGTATAATTGTTCCAGCTGTAATGCTGGATATGTCGGGAGTTCCATTCGGAACTTTAAGATTAGGATACTTGAGCACCGGGGATTATCTTTTAGGACTGGATTACCATTGTCTAAAACAGCATTTTCGGAGATTAGAAACCATTGTTATGAGTTTAATCATTCTCTGCTGGAATCTGATTTTAAAATTCTGGACACTTGTATGAATGGCCAGTCAGATTTGAGAGTAATGGAATCCTTATGTATAAAGAAGCTGCGGCCTCTGTTAAATAGCAACCTTTCAGCTGTTCAATTGTACACTGTATAGTGCACAGTAGGCCCTGTAAATTGATTTATAGTTCATTCTGGTAGTTTAATTTTATTAAAATTTTGCTTAGTTTACCATGTCTTTGCCCTTTCTTACTTATTTCAAGTCTTGACATTGTACATTATTATAATCTTTTATTTAGGATATATAATACATTTTTTGGTATTTAATTTTATTTAATTTTTGAGTTTTTATAAGATTTTGGTTAGTACTTTATAATTGTCGTTTATTTTGTTTGTATTTTACATACATTTTTTGTAGATTTGTAGTCATTAAATGAATATTTGTTATAGTGTTTAGTATCTATGTGTTAGGTATCAAGGTTTACTTCTGATCACTTCACGTAAGTTTAATAGAATGGTTTGTTTTAGTAGTTATAAATTTCGTCTTGTAGTCTAATGGATTTTTTAAATTAGCTTTTATATATGTGACAGTTAATAAGTTTTATTTGTATTGATCACTTTAAGTGCGCTTAAGTGTTTTGTTTTTTAAGCATTTTCCTTTCTTTGATAAGCAATTATATTCAGTATGAGTTCTTTGTTTACCAGTTATTTGATTGGGATTTCTGTTTTTTCTTTTAGATCTGATGATGAATACGAGAAGTATTCGAAACGTTATGCATTTTAAAGTAAAGATTCTGAAACAAGATGTTCAGTATAACCCTGGTTTTCCTATTCATCTTAAAATTAAGATTCCCGAAAGGAACATCGGTCATAAATATTATATATATATATATATATATATATATATATATATATATATATATATATATATATATATATAAATATTATATATATATATATATATATATATATATATATATATATATATATATATATATATATATATATATATATATATATATATATATTTTCCCAGTGCGCCTTTCAGTAAGCCAGCCAACCACCTAGTCAGTCATCGCCAGCCAGCCAGTCAGCCAGTCAGCCAGTCAGCCAGCCAGTCAGCCAGCCAGCCAGCCAGCCAGCCAGCCAGCCAGCCAGTCAGCCACTCAGCGATGCAGAGAGCACCCTCGGACCCAAACCCACTTTGGGGTAGATGCCAAAATGAATGAAGCCGAGCCCCAGGATGATGTTGCGTCCTTGCCTAGCCCCCCCCCCCCCTACATCATCCTCACCCCCACCTCATCCACCCCAAACCCCCCTCCAAACATTGGAGGAGGGGGGGTTGTGGTTGTTACAGTCGTGGTGGTTGTGTGATATTACAACAGTGGCTGATTCATCACAACACCAAACAGCTCATCACAATGGGAGACAACTCATGGCTACAGCAGACAGCTCATGACTACAGCAGACAGCTCATGGCTACAGCAGACAGCTCATGACTACAGCAGACAGCTCATCACAACACCAGACAGCTCATGACTACAACAGACCCCTCATAACTACAGCAGACAGCTCATGACTACAGCAGACCCCTCATAACTACAGCAGACAGCTCATGACTACAGCAGACCCCTCATAACTACAGCAGACAGCTCATGACTACAGCAGACCCCTCATAACTACAGCAGACCCCTCATAACTACAGCAGACAGCTCATCACAAAAGCAGACAGCATGGTATAAACAACAGAGCGAGATAAATGTCAGTAATATTCTTCCCGCCAAAACTGACATATTTATACAATATTAAGTTTTCAACCTTCAAACTTGAGTTTCTCTCATAAAAGGTAAAATATTTTGCAAGCATAAACTAAGAAACACATTTTAATTATGAACTTGGTGAACTTTGTGAATCACAATAGAGCAGCTGTTCAATGAATAAGTGATGAACAATTTTTTTAGCATAAAATATTAAATTTCGTGTCCTAGCCTATGACCTTGTGTCACTTACTTTCGAAATTAAAAAAAAAAAAATATATATATATATATATATATATATATATATATATATATATATATATATATATGTTGTACCTAATAGCCAGAATGCGCTACTTGGTCAAGTATGCAAGGCTCGGTTTGCCTAATAAGCAAAATTTATCTAAAGTTACGTATTTTTCTACATTTGTTTCTTATGGAATGATAAAGCTTTTCATTATATTTGATTAATTTTGTTTTTAATTTGAGTTAAAACACAGAAATAGGATCATATTCGCCTGACCTATCATAACCAATCCTAAACTAACATAACTAAGTCAGTAATTCATGTTCTTAATATAATATAATAATATTCATTAAAATAAACCAATTGGAAAAAAAAATTTGAAAGTAACGCAAATCATTCTGCCTATTGGGTAAATAATATTATTATTATTATATATATATATATATATATATATATATATATATATATATATATATATATATATATATATATATATGAAAGCAAAAGAAAGATGTGTGGGAGGAATATAAAGGGTGATAATGTAAGGGTAATAACACAGGAGCTGTGAGGGGGACACACAGCCCAGCTATAGGGAAAAGAATGGGTTGAGTATTCTCAGTCGCCACGGACGCCAGACGAGGGACTGGAAGGTCGGAAAAACACCATCGAACAGCCATATTGGCATGGGGACGATATTCCAATAATGACTTCACTACAAAATCCATTTTGGAAGCTGAGGTTCAAGTTCAGGAGGAGGGACATGTCTTCGCCAATCACCTAGGTGACTACTTCGCCAAATGACATCAAGATATGAAGATTTTATGTATTGATTGAGGTTAACGTGATTATCCCTGAAATGACCTGATTAAGGCCTCTAAGATAATAGAAGTGATCTGATTACGAACTGAGGTTGTGATATGACCCCATTAAAGACTGTGAGGTCGTGTGGTGGCTTAAATTAACTAATCGTCAGGTCGTGGCCGGATCTAAATGACTGTGAAATTTAGTGTTATGATGATCATTATATAGTGACTTTATATGAAATATTGGTACCATTGCTCTTGAAGAACTCGCCACATAGTAGTGGGTCTTACTGAGGAACTCTGGACGTGTGCAACTGTTAGGTACGTGGTACGGTGGAGACATGTGACTGAATTACAGTAATATACGGTGTATCGTGTTTTGCAGTGATTAACGGTGACTACATTGTGCCATTATCTTAATAAGCAAGATTTGGAGTGTGGAACTTCAATATAACAGTTCAGTGAACTGCAGAGAGAGGGATTTTTTTATTAAGATATGAGGTACATCTGCATTAGTGCAGCTACCCTAGACTATATGAAGTGGAGTACAGTGTGTCAAAAAAGCTAAGAGAGGGAATAATTGTAATTTAACAAAGAAACTCTACGGATTCGTCATGCCACATTCAACTACCTCGCCGCCTAAGAAGTACCAGAATAGTGAAAACTGATGCTTAGTGCCTCAGCCCTGGGTGTAGTTAGAGGTCCGAGGAAGAGGTGCCAAGCTGTTGTGTGGTTGGCCTACACCTGGGGCAGGTGGTTGGCCTACACCTGGGCAGGTGGTTGGCCTACACCTGGGCAGGTGGTTGGCCTACACCTGGGCAGGTGGTTGGCCTACACCTGGGGCAGGTGGTTGGCCTACACCTGGCCAGGTGCTTGGCCTACACCTGGGCAGGTGGTTGGCCTACACCTGGGGCAGGTGGTTGGCCTACACCTGGCCAGGTGCTTGGCCTACACCTGGGCAGGTGGTTGGCCTACACCTGGGGCAGGTGGTTGGCCTACACCTGGGCAGGTGGTTGGCCTACACCTGGCCAAGTGGTTGGCCTACACCTGGCCAAGTGGTTGGCCTACACCTGGGCAGGTGGTTGGCCTACACCTGGCCAGGTGGTGTGTCTGGTGTAGGGAGCACCCACACAGAGACACCCCCATGACGTGTTGGATGGTTCGAACATGTTGCCTACTCTCTCGTGTTAATATAAAACACCCATAAGACACTCCGACTACCTACATCACCAACCTTGGCACTCCTCGCGCCACACACACCAGCAACACCTGCTCAGCCGCTGACAAGTGACTATATCCAAGCACTTTGACCTAACCATAGGCGAAAGATCTTAAGATATATCCCCTAATTTATCGAGGTCAATAGTCATTAGCAGCAGGACGCCTGAGGAGTCTGCAGACTTCACCTTCACTATAGCCAAGATAGTTCTCACGTTACGAGGATTAATATGTCACATGCAACGTCCTCTGGTCGACAACAGTTCTTGCTAAGATGAGGAGTTGCCGGATCATGTGTGGCCATGGTGGCCATGGTGGCCATGCTGGCCATGGTGGCCATGGTGGCCATGCTGGCCATGGTGGCCATGTAGGCCGGACACGAGCCTTCAGAAGGGAAACATTACCTGCTAGCAGAGCCACATATTGTGAGCATCTCCCTCACCTGCCATTAACTATATTTGCTGTTACCTAGAGCATGATGAACACATTATGGAACACCTGGAGCATGATAAACATTACATGGAATACCTGGAACATGATGAACACGGCATGGAATACCTGGAACGTGATTAACGCTCCATGGAATACCTGGAACATGGAGCGTTTATCATGATAAACGCTCCTTGGAAAATCTGGAGCATGATATGCACTTCAGGGACCTGAGGGAAGGTGTGAGGGAGCCAGGAGGGTGTGAGGGAGCCAGGAGGAGGGTGTGAGGGAGCCAGGAGGGTGTGAGGGAGCCAGGAGGGTGTGAGGGAGCCAGGAGGGTGTGAGGGAGCCAGGAGGGTGTGAGGGACCCAGGAGGGTGTGAGGGAGCCAGGAGGGTGTGAGGGAGCCAGGAGGGTGTGAGGGAGCCAGGAGGGTGTGAGGGAGCCAGGAGGGTGTGAGGGAGCCAGGAGGGTGTGAGGGAGCCAAGAGGGTGTGAGGGAGCCAGGAGGGTGTGAGGGAGCCAGGAGGGTGTGAGGGAGCCAAGAGGGTGTGAGGGAGCCAGGAGGGTGTGAGGGAGCCAGGAGGGTGTGAGGCAGACTTACTCAAAGAGTTTACGAACCCTCAACATTCTTCCTTAAACATGGCACTTTTGTTTACATTTATAAAGAGTTTACGAGTTCCAAAACTTCACAACTCATGGTTTATTATTGTTACAAACAACCTCATAGTGCCTTCGGAGCTCACGAACTGCTTAATAACCGTAAACAAAGCCGCCATGATTGAGGAGAGATGTACAGGTTTCGTAAGTATTTGAGGGAATCGTTGTCCTGGCACCTCCCGTGGGAGTCTCTGAAACTGAGAGTTGAGGCGAGATACATATTATGAGTGACCAGGAACACTGGGGTGTTATGAGTGACCAGGAACACTGGGGTGTTATGAGTAACCAGGAACACTGGGGTGTTATGAGTGACCAGGAACACTGGGGTGTTATGAGTGACCAGGAACACTGGGGTGTTATGAGTGACCAGGAACACTGGGGTGTTATGAGTGACCAGGAACACTGGGGTGTTATGAGTGACCAGGAACACTGGGGTGTTATGAGTGACCAGGAACACTGGGGTGTTATGAGTGACCAGGAACACTGGGGTGTTATGAGTGACCAGGAACACTGGGGTGTGTGTGAGTTACCTGAATTGATCCTGGAGTGGAGGGAGTCGAGGTCTCGGCGTGTGAGCATGAGGAGCCTGAGGGCGGCCGCCACGCCCACCAGGGTTGTCAGCAGCAGCAGCAGCGTGCACGCCCCTGGCAGGCACGCCCACAGTCCTCCCTGATGGCCGCCGCCCAACATCCGCTTGCCCAGCACGGCCACGCCCGAGAAGTCCGCCTCGGGGTCTTCCGAGTCCGAGCGCAGGAGGTCGTGATGGGAGGCGGAGGACGACTTGCGGCGGACCTTATCCTCGGGCACGAGGGCGTCCAGTTCCTTTCTCTTGCGCCGCAGTTTCTTGTGGGCGCCCGCGCCGCCGCCGCCCGCGCCCGTCACGCCCGCGCACGACTCTCCGTGACTCATGGTGGCCGCACGATACTTGAGCACGAGGGAAATGGTGGTGAGGTTGTGGCCGCGGGTCCTCCTCCAGTCATTGACTGTTGCTATACACACACACGCCCGCAGCCGCGGCTACGGCACCACCACTCGCTACACTCTCAACGGTGTCATGTTAACGGAACACACTCAGCGGTAACCATTCTAGTCGTGTAAGCAAACTCGAGTTCCGTTTCCAGCGCTAATGTTTAGAATGTTGGGGAATTAGATGTTTACAGCAACACGAATACAAGTAGAGTGTGACGGTCTTATACTCAGTCGTAGAGTGTGACAGCCTGATGGAAAGGTCTCCTTGCTGCTGGCCACCTGACCAACACTGTGTTGGTCAAGATGAGTGTTGAGTGAGTGACGCAACACCGCCTGGTGTGGGGAGGACCCCCACCACCCACAGCCCCCCACACACTCCCACAACACCAACCGTATCAATCCACCTGAAGATGTATCCTTCGAACTGATAAAGATGATTCCTTTCCTCTATACTTCCTTCGTCCTTAAACACTCCAAGGCGACGGCTTCAAGAGTAATATGTACCGGAGTCCTTTGCTAACTGGTGCACACGAATAGTTCTCTTAACCAGATTTCAGCCTGCGAAATGTTTATTTTTTATAAAGTCTCTTTTTACTTCAGCCAAAAGTTGGAGAAGGAGTGTCGACAGTGGCGACAGGCAATGTTAAACTTTGTCGTGGTGTGTGGCCATACTTGCCTGCCAGGCCGCCTCACGCACACCTTCACCACACAGCACCAACCTCACACTGACGCGCGACGATCACCAAAACATAATTATCTGAGTGTTGTTATCACAGGATGAGGAAGTGTGCCTGGTTGTGTGGGCGGGAGAGAAGGGAGGATGTGATGGAACAGTGTCCTCCCGGAGCATCACTGCTCTACTTCCTCTCACTACTCCACCTGCCTCTTTCACACTTACCCACAGGCTTTACACCAATGTCATTTTCCACCTCCTGAAAACAATATGCATGAGTTACACTGATCGGCATCAATGAACGAGGCGGCGGCCACCACACCATCACACACCAGCTCTCAGTGGTGTGTGATGGTGGACCACACACACACACACACACACACACACACACACACACACACACACACACACACACACACACACACACACTGTGGCAACTCCAGCGTGGCCTAGTCGGATAGAACATGTTCTTAATCCAGATAGACCTGCGTTCGAGCCTGTCGGAATGGTTGCAAGTACAGGGCACAGATTTCTCTGTATAGAGTGGTAGACGGTTGGAACAAGTTAAGTGAGAAGGTGGTGGAGGCCAAGACCGTCAGTAGTTTCAAAGCGTTATATGACAAAGAGTGCTGGGAAGACGGGACACCACGAGCGTAGCTCTCATCCTGTAACTACACTTAGGTAATTACACACACACACACACACACAGGTTATGGCTCCCACCAGCACGGCCGGGGGAGCCCCGACCAGCGTTATCCTCATGTAACATTACTATTATCATCATTTAGAAGAACGACATAAAACAAAATGAAAGATAAATTACGTGAAACGATTTAAACACGCAAATGTATGAGAGCGGCACTTGAGGACGAGGAGGGGGGGCACAAGCCCAGACACCCACACGTCCCCAAGCGTCCCCAGCATGGAACCTTTACCTAAACAGGACCAGGAGAAACTAGAAAAGGTTCAGACATATGCCACAAGTACTCCTTCCTGAGCTGAAGGGGCTAGTATAGTTTAGTGTGTGTGTGTGTGTGTGTGTGTGTGTGTGTGTGTGTGTGTGTGTGTGTGTGTGTGTGTGTGTGTGTGTGTGTGTGTACTCACCTATTTGTGTTTGCGGGGGTTGAGTGTACAGTGGTTGACTTACACACGCACGCACACTGTGTGTGCGTGCGTGCGTGCGTTCGTGTGAGAGTAGAGAACGTGAGGGCGTTAATCAAATTGTCTGAAACTCATATTTTCACCGCCCTTTTTAATTACACGAATTCTTCTACATGGTCCAGTTCCCTTGGCAGATCACAGCGATTATACCGCCCTTGTACGCTACAGTTTTCTCTCTAAAAACCCTGCCCCTTTACGCGACCTCATGTCGCGCCCCATCAACACTACCCTCTACCACCTCCCCTCTACCACCTCCCCTCTACACCACCTCCTGACCCCCCCCCCCCCCCCCTCTACACAAGGTGACTGACATGAGAACAGTTGTCAGACGACCAAAAGGACACCATGAAGGGAAACTACCTCCCTATAATTACTAGAGAAAAAGGCCCCTGGGGGTGAGGACATAACACCAAACCTAACTCCGGAGGCTCATATATATATATATATATATATATATATATATATATATATATATATATATATATATATATATATATATATATATATATATATATATAAACAACCGGAGCGTACGCTACAGCAGCAAAAACCACAACACCATTCAGAAACTTTAATAAGGAGGCATTTAGAGCGCTGTACACCACCTACGTGAGACCAGTCTGGGACTATGCCGCCCCGTCATGGAGCCGCCCCCCCCCCCCCCCTCATACCACTCCCATCTAAGAAAACACGTAAGGAAACTCTAAAAGATTCAAAAGTTTACAATAAGACTCGTCCCAGACCTGCGAGGGATGGGGGTATAAAGAGAGACTGAAGGCACAAAACCTGACGACGCTAGAAAACAAAGAGAGGGGCAAGACTTGATGGAGACGAATAAGAGACTTAGGGGGATTGACAGAGTGGAA
>NC_091188.1:6206715-6239468 GCF_040958095.1 Procambarus clarkii | reverse complement strand
GTGGGCACTCAGGGCTGGTGACTGACCAGGGGATGGTTAAGGTGAAGCGGTGAGTACGTGGGCACCCACCGTGGGGGACCCACCGTGGGGGACCCACCGTGGGGGACCCACCGTGGGGGACCCACCGTGGGGGACCCACCGTGGGGACCCACCGTGGGGACCCACCGTGGGGGACCCACCGTGGGCACCCACCGTGGGTACCCACCGTGGGCACCCACCGTGGGGGAGCCCACATCTTCCTCATCACGGCCATAACAACCCAACACATTGCGAATATGAGGGAGCGAGGTGTTAGGCAGACCCGTGTCCTGCCTGCCCCTCGCCAGGGGTAGTGTACAGGTGTGGTGTGTGGTGGTATGTGGTGTGTGTGTGTGTGTGTGTGTGTGTGTGTGAAGGTGTGTGGAGGTGTGGTGTGTGACTTGGGTGTTGGCGCGACGGGGTAGGAGGCGCCAGGCTGGAACCATCGACCTGTCCAGGACGTTGAACTGAACCGAGAGATCAAAGGTAAGGTGTGTGTGTGTGTGTGTGTGTGTGTGTGTGTGTGTGTGTGTGTGTGTGTGTGTGTGTGTGTGTGTGTGTGTGTGTGTTGACGCCCACACACCCCTTCTGTCCCACCCTTCCTCTCAGTGCGAGGTGTGGGCGCGGTGAAACACGGCTCACCCGTGTAATACGTTCAAAGACCAGCTTTCAAAGCTCCAGGGTCAGGTCGGGTCGGGTCGGGTCGGGTCGGGTCGGGTCAGGTTGGGCGCAGTAAGGCTGAATAGCTGCAGGCAGGATAGCTGGCCACTCAGTATCTGTATCGCCCAACCACTTGGACTCAACGGTAGAGCGACGGTCTCGCTTCATTCAGATTGGCGTTCAATCCATCGACCATCTATCAAGTGATTGGGCACTATTCCTCTACGCCAGGTACAGTCAGGTGGCACACCAGGTACAGTCAGGTGGCACACCAGGTACAGTCAGGTGGCACACCAGGTACAGTCAGGTGGCACACCAGGTACAGTCAGGTGGCACACCAGGTACAGTCAGGTGGTCGTAGCCAGGTGTGTCACTAGGTGATCTCTACATTGAGAGGAAGAAGCCACAGCTTTGCTGGAGGCAGCAACAACTCCCAGTGATCGTGCACGCCTCACAGCTGTGCAGGCTCCCCATGCAGGGGACTTCCTTTTGGCAGTCCCTATGTCTGCGACAGGCACACGTCTTGATCCACAGGAGCTCCGTCTTGCAGTCGCTCTCCGTCTTGCTGCCCCTATCCACACTGTTCATAGGTGTATTTGCAGTGAGGCAGATGCTGACGAATATGGATTGCATGGCCTACACTGTGGAAAATCTGGTGGTTGGCACTCTAGGCACGACGAAGTCAATGACATCGTTAAAAGAAGCCTTGCCTATGCCCAGTGTCCAGCAGAGAGAGAGAGAGAGCCCCGTAATTTATTGAACCATGACTTAGCTTTGCCGGCCCATGCCCATGGTACTATACTTGCGTATCCACTCTTGCAACCACATACATCAACCTCTCTGCCGGCCAAGCAGGAGCCGCGGCGACACACAGAAAGATACGAGTCAACCAAATACAAGGAATTAGATCATCGATACAACTTCGTTCCAATAGGATCTGAGACCCTAGGCCCATGGGGAGAGAGTGCAAGGTTTCTTAAGGATCTTGATTCCAAGCTCATTGACACCACAAGAGACCCAAGAGCGGCAAGTTTTCTCTTCCAGCTCTTCAGTGTGGCGATCCAGAGGGGGAATGCCCGCTGCGTCCTCGGTTCCCGTCAGGAAGCGGAGGAGCTTCAAGACCTTTAAGCATTCATTGTATCATCCATTGCATATCTTGTAACCTTTAAATATATAATGAAGTACCCCAAAAAACCGCTCAAAAGGAAGGTGGTGGTAGGAGAAAAGCACACAGAAACTGTGTTGGAGGGGACCTAAACATTCCCTCTAATGCGTTATGTGTGGTTTCCTCCGAGGGAGGCAGGGGCCGCCTGGAGACCCCCGAGGGGGGCAGGGGCCGCCAGGAGACCCCCGAGGGAGGCAGGGGCCGCCTGGAGACGCCCGAGGGGGGCAGGGGCCGCCTGGAGACGCCCGAGGGGGGCAGGGGCCGCCTGGAGACGCCCGAGGGAGGCAGGGGCCGCCTGGAGACCCCCGAGGGAGGCAGGGGCCGCCTGGAGACCCCCGAGGGAGGCAGGGGCCGCCAGGAGACCCCCGAGGGGGGCAGGGGCCGCCTGGAGACCCCCGAGGGAGGCAGGGGCCGCCAGGAGACCCCCGAGGGAGGCAGGGGCCGCCTGGAGACCCCCGAGGGAGGCAGGGGCCGCCTGGAGACCCCCGAGGGAGGCAGGGGCCGCCTGGAGACCCCCGAGGGAGGCAGGGGCCGCCTGGAGACCCCCGAGGGAGGCAGGGGCCGCCTGGAGACCCCCGAGGGAGGCAGGGGCCGCCTGGAGACCCCCGAGGGAGGCAGGCGCCGCCAGGAGACCCCCGAGGGAGGCAGGCGCCGCCAGGAGACCCCCGAGGGAGGCAGGCGCCGCCAGGAGACCCCCGAGGGAGGCAGGCGCCGCCAGGAGACCCCCGAGGGGGGCAGGGGCCGCCTGGAGACGCCCGAGGGGGGCAGGGGCCGCCTGGAGACGCCCGTGTCGTGGGTCCGTTCTTCTCCCGCTTGTGGAGACCTGTCACGCTAATTACCCCGACTTCTGCCGGGGCTCTCTCTCCAGGATGTGGTTTACCACGAGTTTACCTTGGGTTTACCTTGGGTTTACTTTGGGTTTACCATGGGTTACCTTGGGTTTTCTGTGGCTGTTCCCCAGATTCTCTCCCCCACTACCCCAGAAGGGAAGGTGTGGGGAGAGATGTCTCTACTTTTCGGCCATGAGACAATTTACACTTATGAAACTCGGCTCTTAATAAAGTCTTTAAACAAAAAAATCCTGGCTTTAAATCTATTAATATTGTTCATGGTTTGAGATGCTCGTATTAACGCTCTTTAGACAAAGACAAATTTTAGATAAAGACAAATTTTAGATAAAGACAAATTTTAGATAAAGACAAATTTTAGATAAAGACAAATTTCAGACAAAGTCAGAGTTCAGACAAAGTCAGAGTTCAGACAAAAGTCAGAGTCTCTGGTAAACCGCGGGAAGAGTTAGGGCTTAAGAAAAAGTTTTCTGACGATAGGACGTTCTGTAAAGAGATTAAAAGAAGGTTTTGATCCCTTTATCTGTTTGGGTTGGCAATATGCCTTGCACTTTATTAACCCTTTGTATCTGCTTAAGCCGCTGTGTAAGATGTTAGATCTAATGTCTTGAGTCATGGCGGTAAAATTATGTATCCTTTTGAGTATACATGGCCGGCACGATATCCGGCAGGGGAGGGGGGGGGCTAGGCTACCGCTGCATGGGTCACCGCTTGTCTGCTGTGGGCTGCCAGCTGGGAGTGCCAGGCATCACTTACAGGCACTCCTGCAGTCTATACTTGGCGGTAATTATTATAATTTGTGTGGCACTTGTGTGACGGGAGCCTGGAGGTGGCCTGTTGGTACTCTCAGGCCTCGTGTTGGCACTCACAGGCCTCGTGTTGGCACTCACAGGCCTCGTGTTGGCACTGTCAGGCCTCGTGTTGGGACTCACAGGCCTCGTGTTGGCACTGTCAGGCCTCGTGTTGGCACTGTCAGGTCTCGTGTTGGCACTCACAGGCCTCGTGTTGGCACTGTCAGGTCTCGTGTTGGCACTCACAGGCCTCGTGTTGGCACTGTCAGGTCTCGTGTTGGCACTCACAGGCCTCGTGTTGGCACTCACAGGCCTCGTGTTGGCACTCACAAGCCTCGTGTTGGCACTCACAGGCCTCGAGTTGGCACGCACAGGCCTCGTGTTGGCACTCACAGGCCTCGTGTTGGCACTCACGCCTCGTGTTGGCACTCACAAGCCTCGGGTTGGCACTGTCAGGCCTCGTGTTGGCACTCACAGGCCTCGTGTTGGCACTCACAGGCCTCGTGTTGGCACTGTCAGGCCTCGTGTTGGCACTCACAGGCCTCGTGTTGGCACTCAGGCCTCGTGTTGGCTGGCACTCTCCAGCATGCAGTTATAGCGCCTCCTGGCAATATAATATACATTATTGCGTGTAATGTTGACGCTAATGGTTCACCATATAAACTACAAGGACATGTATATATATACACAACAATAAAAAGGTTATGGATGAGAAATAAATGTTGCAATTGTGGAATAATTTTCTTTATTATTTAAAGCAAGACGCCGGTTAGTATTACGCTTGGGGGGCTTGGTGCCACGAGGCTGGCGTCCTGGGGCCAGATTCACTAAAGCAGTTACGTCAGCACTTACGAACGTGTACATCTTTTCCTCAATCTTTGACGGCTTTGGTTACATTAATTAAACAGTTTACAAGCATGAAAACTTGCCATTCAACTGTTGTTAGTGTTATAAACAGCCTCCTGGTGCTTCGGAGCTCATTAACTGTTTAATAATTGTAAACAAAGCCGCCAAAGATTGAGAAAAGATGTACAGGTTTGTAAGTCCTTGCTTAAGTGCTTTCGTGAATCTGGCGTCCTGGTGGAGGAGTTGATAAGCTCGTTGTTCCCGTGTTCCCGTCGCTGTAAGTTCTCGTAATACCCAAGTCTGGCGAGATATTAAATCCTATCACGGGCGACCTCTGCCCAGAGCACAAGTTGTGTGTGTGCGTGCGTTTTGAGTGCATCAATTATGCACGCTCATTGCCCGCGTGCACACAAAATAGCAACTGGAATCAACACAATTGACAAGGAGGAGTTCTTGAAAATTTTCCGGTTGAACTGGGGCCGTACTGGGGCCTCGTAGCCTGGTGGATAGCGCGCAGGACTCGTAATTCTGCGGCGCGGGTTCGATTCCCGCACGAGGCAGAAACAAATGGGCAAAGTTTCTTTCACCCTGAATGCCCCTGTTACCTAGCAGTAAATAGGTACCTGGGAGTTAGTCAGCTGTCACGGGCTGCTTCCTGGGGGTGGAGGCCTGGTCGAGGACCGGGCCGCGGGGACACTAAAAGCCCCGAAATCATCTCAAGATAACCTCAAGATAACCTGAAGAACGACTGGGTGTAGACTCAATCTAAGGAAGTTGAAGAACGACTGGGTGTAGACTCAGTCTAAGGAAGTTGAAGAACGACTGGGTGTAGACTCAGTCTAAGGAAGTTGAAGAACGACTGGGTGTAGACTCAGTCTAAGGAAGTTGAAGAACGACTGGGTGTAGACTCAGTCTAAGGAAGTTGAAGAACGACTGGGTGTAGACTCAGTCTAAGGAAGCAAAGATGCCGAGAAAAAATATTAGAATGTTGCCTTTTGCAAACATTCCAACAGAGTGGTTGGAACAAGTGAGAACGCTGTAGAGGCCAAATGACTTAAGAGTGCTGGGAAGACGGGACACCACGAGCGTAGCTCTCATCCTCTAACTACACTTTGGGTAATTACATGATAAAATGGTTATTACCGTAAGTAAGTAAGTAAGTAAGTAAGTAAGTAAGTAAGCTATAGCTTACGTGTTATGGACCTGGGGGCCAGATTCACCAAGCAGTTACCCAAGCACTTACGAACCTGTACATCTTTTCTCAATCTTTGGCGGCTTTGTTTACAATTATTAAACAGTTAATGAGCTGCGAAGCACCAGGAGGCTGTTTATAACAATAACAACAGTTGATTGGGAAGTTTTCATGCTTGTAAACTGTTTAATAAATGTAACCAAAGCCGTCAAAGATTGTGGAAAGATGTACACGTTCGTAAGTGCTTGCGTAACTACTTTGTGAATCTGGCTCCTGACCTCCTGGTTGACGCTGTGATCAACCATTCTGTTGGATACCGCTGCACGCAGCCTGGCACACCTCCGGGAGGTGGCAGAGACCTCCAGGAGGTGGCACACACCTCCAGGAGGTGGCACACACCTCCAGGAGGTGGCACACACCTCCAGGAGGTGGCACACACCTCCAGGAGGTGGCACACACCTCCAGGAGGTGGCACACACCTCCAGGAGGTGGCACACACCTCCAGGAGGTGGCACACACCTCCAGGAGGTGGCACACACCTCCAGGAGGTGGCACACACCTCCAGGAGGTGGCACACACCTCCGGGAGGTGGCACACACCTCCAGGAGGTGGCACACACCTCCAGGAGGTGGCAGAGACCTACTTCACGCAGGCTGGACGGTGTTCAACACAGCCGGTTACACTCTAAGACGGGCGGTCGATGTAAACGACATATCACCCATGGGCGGCCGGGGGGGGGGGGCAACGGTCGATACAACCTCGCCTTCATGTGGGAATCTTCGACACAATCGACTTAGG
The DNA here is from genome assembly GCF_040958095.1 of Procambarus clarkii. Classification (NCBI taxonomy): domain Eukaryota; kingdom Metazoa; phylum Arthropoda; class Malacostraca; order Decapoda; family Cambaridae; genus Procambarus; species Procambarus clarkii. Next base: position 6,233,150 of record NC_091188.1, on the reverse strand, counting down.
CTAATCGGTAGGAGAAGTGCTCAACGGTGCACAATACAATCGGGTTGGGGGATTGGGTGATGCATTTATAATCGTCTTGACCTAGGGGGAGGCAGAGGGGGGGGGGGGGGGAGGAAGGAAGGAACTATCAGGGGGAAAGCGCCAAGCCATTACGACTATATAGCACTGGGAAGGGGTCAGGATAAGGATTTGGGATGGGACGAGGTTAAGGAATGGTGCCCAACCACTTGCATGGTCGGGAATTGAACGCCGACCTGCAGGAAGCGAGACCGTCGCTCTACCGTCCAGCCCAAGTGGTTGGAAGGATGGGGGAAGAGCCGAGGCTCGACACAATCGACTCCTCCTCCCCTACCCAAGGTGTGGTCCCTTGTGTGAGGGAGAGAGTGAGTGTTGACCTTGATCCAGTGTGGACGCTGGCAAGGTCCCCCAGTGACCAATTGACGGGTAGTGTGGTGCAGGCGTCCGCCCTCTGTGTTGCCGTGTTGGTCCGGACACAGGCGGTGAGTCGCGCTTCATGCAGGTCGGCGTTCAATCCCTCCCCACCGACCGTCCACAAGTGGTTGGGCGCCATTCCTCCCCCCCCCCTCCCCACTGTCCCATCCCAAGTCCTTATCCTGACCCCCTTTTCCTGTGCTATATAGTCGTAATGGTTTTGGCGCTTTCCCCCTGATAGTTCCTTCTTGAACGGTCGTGTTGACAACCTCCCACACCTGGGGGGGGGGGGGGGGAGAACGACTCCCAGAACCCATTCCAGGTAGTGGGAGGGGGTTTCACCCCCCTTCCTCCCCCCCCCCACACACACACCTACATCCTTCCCGGCCATCCTGTATGGCGGCTGTCACATGCACAGTGAAATCACTTAAACGTGATGTATCAATGAGAAAATAAGTAGGAGCCGCGAAGAGGATTCGAACCCACTCACTTGGTATCCCAAGCGACCCGTTCTCACACTAGGTTGGTTAAAGCAGCGGCCGTCCTCCCCAGACGCATTCTTTAATTTTAACATACTTTTTATTAAACATTGGTTTGTTCTTATATATAAATTAATATTATCATACATATAAAGTATATGTATAGTTAGGCGTAGGTTAGGTGTTTAGGTTCTGTTGGCGAGTATTTGTATACGTGGGTGAAGCATTTATAGAATTGTGGTTCGAACAGAGGACGTGAGCGAAGCACTTGTTCCGGAAGTGTTCGGACGTCATCACTTGTGAGTCGTGTGTGTGTGTGTAAACCGTTTTTCATACGTAAACAAGGGGGGGTTGGGGGGTTGGCGGGTGGATGGAATGGACTTTGGGTCTTTGTTTATGAGGACGGGCTGTAGTCTGAGAACGGGCTGTGGTCTGAGGACGGGCTGTGGTCTGAGGACGAGTTGGGCTTCTCCTGATTTTCTCATTCTCATTGATACATTTACTGAGCGCTGAGCAGCTGGCGTATACAGGGCTAAGGCACCGTCGTGTACCCGAGGAGGAGGATGACGCGGGGCACAGCTGTCGCCGGCGCCTCTCACACCTTCATCAATATTGACTTTGAATCGCATTACCCCGCATATTGAGGCCCGAGTGTTTACATACAAGCTTTTCGTCCGCGATGAATTCAGCGCCAGTGGACGAACATCATGCCTAATGAGGCGCAAAATATATCTCCAGTTTATTAACTCATTTTCGGTTAGAGGACGAGGAGAGAGGAGGAGGAGGAGGAGGACGTGGAGACAACAGGAGGTGAGAGAGGAGATGGAAAGGAAGAAGGTGGAGGGAGAGAAGATGGAGGGGGGAGAGGGGGGGGGGAGAGAGCTCCGTGTCTGGTGAATGCATTCATAGTGGTGTTGATCAGGACAAGTTTGTGGTGTAGTGAATTGACTGTGAGGCGAATATTGGTGTGTTGGTGGGGGGGGGGGGGTTAGGGGGGTTTAGTGTTGTGTTGGCCAGCCACACCCCCACACCAGCCACACCCCCACGCCAGTCACACCCCCACGCCAGCCACACCCCCACACCAGCCACACCCCCACGCCAGTCACACCCCCACGCCAGCCACACCCCACACCAGCCACACCCCCACGCCAGTCACACCCCCACACCAGCCACACCCCCACGCCAGTCACACCCCCACACCAGCCACACCCCACACCAGCCACACCCCCAGGCCAGCCACACCCCCACACCAGCCACACCCCACACCAGTCACACCCCCACGCCAGCCACACCCCCACACCAGTCACACCCCCACGCCAGCCACACCCCCACACCAGCCACACCCCCACACCAGCCACACCCCACACCAGCCACACCCCCACGCCAGCCACACCCCCACGCCAGCCACACCCCCACGCCAGCCACACCCCCACGCCAGCCACACCCCCACGCCAGCCACACCCCCACGCCAGCCACACCCCCACGCCAGCCACACCCCCACGCCAGCCACACCCCACACCAGCCACACCCCCACGCCAGCCACACCCCCACGCCAGCCACACCCCCACGCCAGCCACACCCCACACCAGCCACACCCCACACCAGCCACACCCCACACCAGCCACACCCCGCCGAATATAGCATTGTGACAAGTGTTGTGTTGTGGCTGTAGACAGTAATAAATGAGAGAGTGAAGTTAGGCTACCCGGGCGAGTCAGTGGAACGTTATTGGCAGATCAATACTTTACAACCTTGGCTGAGTCCACACCTGTCGCTGGTGTGTTGCGGCCTCCTGGTCACTTGTGTTGCGGCCTCCTGGTCACTTGTGTTGCGGCCTCCTGGTCACTTGTGTTGCGGTGTGTTGCGGCCTCCTGGTCACTTGTGTTGCGGGGTGTTGCATTGTGGTGGTGGTGAGTTACAGTGTAGTGTGGTGGTGTGTTACAGTATGGTGTGGGAGTGTTACAGTATAGTGTAGTGGTGCCACACCCCAGCAGTGTTGTGTAGTGGTAATACACCACCACACAGTATAGTGTGGTGGTGTATTACAGTATAGTGTAGTGGTGTATTACATTTGTTATGACCCAATGTAGCCTGGGTAGAACGAGTCTACCCAGAACCGAACCTGATTGAGAGGTCAGAGGAAAGATATATATATATTAAATATATAATAATCGTCAGTGAATAATTTTAAAATATGAGCAGAGGATGAGCATTTAAATAAGTGACATGGAATGAGATGTCGATACTTTGGTGGGATGCAGGAGGTCGTGACCTCACTTGAGCTTCAGCAGTCGTCAGAGGTGGTTGTGCTCTGTTGATTCTCCTGGAAGAAGGAGGAATATAGTTCCCCGTGTTAGTGGTGGAGCGACGGCTGTTTGATGTCAAGTGTGAGGTAGTTGTTGGGCGAACTTTGTGCACCATTTCTCTGTGATATTTTTGATACATTAGAGGCGGCCTGGAAGTGAGTGCTTGGTCGCGCCTTTGTGGAACGCTAATAGTGTTGCTTCTTCAAGGGGAAGGAAGCAAGCAGGCGTTTTTGTTGTGGAGCCTGCCGGGCGACTTCATGTACTCGAGTCAGGACTAAAAGAAGCCTTGTGATAGTGATTTTTGTGAGCGCCGTTGTTGAGGACCAGGACCTGAGCGTCCCTAAGTCATACATCCCTGTGGTTTGTGTTGAAGAACGGCAACGTTTGTGTTGGAGAACAGTGCAAGATGAGAGGTTGATGTCTAATTTGTAGTAGAACATATATGAATATTTTTGTACCCTGTATTTTAGCCCAAAGCAGTGAAGGATGCAGTAGGTTGTGAGCTGAGGAGTGAGCAGCGACCTAGTACGGTTATAGCATGAAGACTTACCGGGGAATGTTGGAGTGTTATTAGTGGGTAGCAGCCTAAGGAGTTGCATACTAATATTACTAATCTTGTGTGTGTATATATATATATATATATATATATATATATATATATATATATATATATATATATATATATATATATACACACACGTATATATATATAATATATATTGTATGTGTTTATATGTATATGTGTTTCTGTTATTATATAAATATATAACACATATATAATGTGCATTAAATGTTATACTTAGCTGGCTTTTCTCTAGTTCCTGTGATGCTTCCTGGGTGGCTAGAGAGGGAGAGAAAGACACGGCTATAACTTGAGGGTGACAGTGGACGATAACTAAGGGGGATTGAGAGATCATCCTACAGTAAGGAGAGTGCGGGGAGTCACGGCGGCTCAAGTGTGGCTGTGTGTACACATGACAACTAGGCAGTGTGAGCCGTAACCCTAAATACAGGTGACGTTGAACCCCTCTCCCAGAACCAGACGCTTACCAGGATGATCTAAATAATTGCAAGCACTCCATGGTTCATTGTTGGTCGATCCAAGCAACAGCCTGGTGGACCAAACTCTCACAAGTCGAGCCTGGCCTCAGGCCGGGCTTGGGCAGTAGAACTCCCAGAACCCCATCAAGCAGGTATCAAGCAGGTCGATGGACGGTAGCGGGAGTGTGGCTACCGAGGTCGGCTGTTTTTTCTGTCAGTGGGTTGGGGGTCTCTGTACGACGGTAAGCTAGTATCAGGTTGGTTCAAATAACCAAGTTTCATTGTATAACAACCCCGAACTCCCCTTGATAGTGGAACACATTATAGTGTGGTGGTGTATTACATTATAGTGTGGTGGTGTGGTTTAATGTATGTAGATTTATGTAGCTCATTTGGTCACGTTTCTATCGTGTGTGTGTGTGTGTGTGTGTGTGTGTGTGTGTGTGTGTGTGTGTGTGTGTGTGTGTGTGTGGGTGTGTGTGCGTGTGTGTGTGTGTGTGTGTGTACTCACCTAATTGTGGTTGCGGGGGTTGAGCTTTGACTCATTGGTCCCGCCTCTCAACTGTCAATCAACTGGTGTACAGGTTCCTGAGCCTACTGGGTTCTATCATATCTACATTTGAAACTGTGTATGGAGTCAGCCTCCACCACATTACTTCCTAATGCACACAGAATGTGTGTGTGTGTTAGTGTAGCGCTTATAGTCTGTCCGAGTCTGCCTTGGATTTTTCTTTGGGGTATTTTGTATGTTGTGATCATTTCTTCCACATTTCTTCTCTCTTCCAGTCAAGTGAGGCTTAACTCCTGCAGTTTTTCCTCATAACTCATACCTCTCAGCCCTGTTTCTAGTCTAGGGGCATATATCGAAACTGTCTCTAGCATACCCATTTCCTAAGAAAAACACACACACACACACACACACACACACACACACACACACACACACACACACACACACACACACACACACACACACACACACACACGATAATATATACATATAAGAGACCATATACGAATCATACCTAATTGATATATAAAGTATGCAATAAGTCAGTAAGTGAAATGACAATTTATCATTTTAAAAATGTCTTCGGATCATCATTTAATTAAAACTAAAGAAAATCTAGATTAATCCCGGGAGTGAAAGTCAAGGCTGGAGGAGTGATGGGGAGAGGGAGGGGGGGGGGGGCAGGGAGGTGGGTCTCACTTGATTACTCAACCACTTACCTGGAGAAAATGCATCCTAATTTACGACCTGGTGGTGGTGGTTGGGGAGGGGGGGGGGTGTTGGTGGGGGAGAATGGGGGGGAGGGAGAGGATGTTGGTGGTGGAGGGGGGGGGAGGGGAAGGATGGTGGTTGAGGTTGGGGGGAGGGGGCAGGGGAGTGTGTTGGTGGTGGTGAGAGGTGTTGAAGGGGGTGGTTGTGGTGGTGGTGAGGGGGGATGTTGGTGGTGGTGGTGGTGGGGGAAGGATGTTGGTGGTGTGGTGGTGGTGGGGAAGTGTTGGTTGTGGTGGAGGTGATGGAGGGGGGAGGATCTTGTTCCAATCATCTGTACTTTTTAAATTGTTTATTTTTCTTTTCATTTTGATCTTTCAATGTGTTCATGTCCCGTGTGTTTGGCTGTGGTAGAGTGTAGATTATAGCAGACCTTCCCGTCTGCGTCTCCTGTCTCCCCTGGAAACACAAACACAAACTGTCTCTATTTTCCGCTTGTTACAACTTGTAATAAAGTTGTTACATCTTGGCTTAACGTGTTTATGACGTATTAGAACGTTGTTACAACTTGCTATATTGGTTGTTATAATTGGTTAGGAAATGTTAAAACTTGTTCGAACGTTGTACCAACGTCGTAGTTTCGGTGTGTGTTTGGCGGGTTGTTACGCTGGACGACTTGAGGAGATTTACTGCATCCTTAAGGAGTTATTACACCATCTTAAGACTGTGCACTTTATTATCTTCTCTCCCTCTGACGCGGTTACAGCATCTTAAGACTGTGCACTTTATTGTCTTCTCTCACTCTGACGCGGTGGCTGCTTCAGCCAATGTTTTATCTGCTCTTATTGCCTCATGTCTCTCATTCTCTCTCTTTGGTCTACTGTCTTCTCTTGTTATCCTACTCGCTTCCTTTGTTGTCTCCTCCCCTCTTCCTCTTCCGCCTCTTTTATTCCCTCCTGTCACCCATTCACATGTCTGTCTCGTTTGAGATTTATTTGGTTCATGTCTTCTACTTCAAGATTGTAATATTGTGGTGGTGAGAGTGGGCGGGGGGGGGGGGGGCGGGAGGGGTGCTGGTGGTCGGGGGGGGGGGAGAGGGGAGGGGGTGAGGGATGCTAACGTCCCCAGCATCACTCCGCCCACTATTGCAACTTGTTATCATAACTCACTCTATATTCCATATTTGTAAGCGTTAACCCTCGCCTGCACCCTGCTATCCTCTTTATACCCCTCCCCCAGCTTCCCCCCCCACCCCCGAACCAGAACGCCCCTCCCCCCCCGAACCATAGCCCCCCCTCCCCAAAGAAAAAAAGATATCTCCCTCCTGGCTCTTAACACACAGAGAACCTTTGCACCTAAATTCTCCAACACCTGTGGACCAGCGTTCGCCTTTGTTTGTTTTTTTAGGGAGGGGGGGGGGGATTTTGGGAGTTTGTAATTCTTGATATTTGTGGTTTGTTGTTTGCAGCGACCGAGGCCATAACCGGGGCGAGAGCTGCTCTGTTGGTTGTGCTTAATTGCTCGTGTCAAACTTTGTTTCCAGGTCCGTGATTGTGCTTTAACTGTGCCGCTGTTTTGTCCACAAACACCGATAGCCACCACAAACAGTTTTCTGTTTTTTTTTTTACGCTTTTTCCGAAATGTTGATAGCTTTTTAGAATTGTTCAAAATGTGTTATTTATCTAATTTTTTTAACGGGTGTTGGTTAATTTTAGTTCCTGGATCATGATGCAACCCCCCCCCCCCATCCCCACACACAGGGGGTCTGGTAGCTGAGTGGACAGCGCGCGGGGCTCGTAATCCTATGGCCCGGGTTCCATTCCCGGACTAGGCAGAGTTTGTTTCACCCTGATGCATCTGTTTTTCCTAGCGGTAACTAGGTACCTGGGAGTTTGACAGCTGTTACGGGCTGCTTCCTGGGGGTGTGTGTGAAAAAAATAGATAGTAGTTAGTAACAGTTGATTGACAGTTGAGAGGCGGGCCGAAAGAGTAGAGTTCAACCCCCGCAAGCACAACTAGGTACTGATGGAGCCACCACAACTCGTGGTGGTGGTGGTGGTGGTGGTGGTGGTGGTGTAACAAGGGGAGACTGTGAGGGGAGAGGTGGTCGTGTGGGAACTTAAAGAGAACATGTGAGAGAAAGAACATTGTTCCCTCACATCACCTCTGTGAGGGAACAATGGAGGGAATTTGTCGGGGAAGAACAACATATCCCAGGTGAGGGAGAGAGAACCACATATCACAGGTGAGGGAGAGAGAGAACAACATATCCCAGGTGAGGGAGAGAGAGAACAACATATCCCAGGTGAGGGAGAGAGAGAGAACAACATATCCCAGGTGAGGGAGAGAGAGAGAACAACATATCCCAGGTGAGGGAGAGAGAGAGAACAACATATCCCAGGTGAGGGAGAGAGAGAACCACATATCGCAGGTGAGAGAGAGAGAACAACATATCCCAGGTGAGGGAGAGAGAACAACATATCCCAGGTGAGGGAGAGAGAGAACAACATATCCCAGGTGAGGGAGAGAGAGAACAACATATCCCAGGTGAGGGAGAGAGAACAGCATATCCCAGGTGAGGGAGAGAGAGAACAACATATCCCAGGTGAGGGAGAGAGAACAACATATCCCAGGTGAGGGAGAGAGAGAACAACATATCCCAGGTGAGGGAGAGAGAACAACATATCCCAGGTGAGGGAGAGAGAACAACATATCCCAGGTGAGGGAGAGAGAACAACATATCCCAGGTGAGGGAGAGAGAGAACAACATATCCCAGGTGGAGGAGGACAGGCTGGTATAAACCAAGGAACTGTTGCCTGAACAAAGTAAGATTCAAAGTTACAGTAACCAGACAATACTCACTTAAGACACCCGAGCAAAACCTATCCTAAATCTCCATCCTTGATAAGTTCTGTAGATTAGAGAGAGCTAGGGGTCAGATTTACGAAGCAGTTACGCAAGCACTTACGATCCTGTACATCTTTTCTCAATCTTTGGCGGCTTTGTTTACAATTATTAAACAGTTAATGAGCTCCGAAGCACCAGGAGGCTGTTTATAACACTAACAACAGTTGATTAGCAAGTTTTCATGCTGGTTAACTGTTTAATAAATGTAACCAAAGCCGTCAAAGATTGAGGAAAGATGTACACGTTCGTAAGTGCTTGCGTAAGTGCTTTCGTGAATCTGGCCCTAGGAGTCTATAGTCTTGTAAATAGTATTATTTTTGTTTCGTCTTTGAATATGTGAAAGAAAAAACTATGTGTAATTTTGTAGTTTCCGTGTACTGTATGAGAAGTTTGTGTGTGAGTAACTGGTGTCTGTTCTCTCAGCTGAGTCTCTAAGAGAAAATGGCTAGAGGAGAAACATGTCTGGTCCATCGCCTTTAATGTCGTGTGAAGGTCACTCTAACACTCACACCAATATATATATATATAATATATAATATATATATATATATTATATATATATATATATATATATATATATATATATATATATATATATATATATATATATATATATTTGAGTGAGGTGGATGGGGTGAGGTGGTATTTAATAAGGTATTAATTTCATCAACATGAAATTTCAACATGTTGATGAAATTAATACCATATATATATATATATATATATATATATATATATATATATATATATATATATATATATATATATATATATATATTAATATAATATGACAAGAGTTAGACCACGAAGGAAGAATTGAAACAGGAATTTCTCTCAGTACTTTCGTATTTATAAAGGCAGGAATGAGATGAGGTGAGAAACAATGTCTCTGTTCACATTCATAAGAGAATAATGAGATAAGAGGATATAAAAAAGGCATTATTGAGATAAATGTGTATCAATGATCTTACTCAAATCGTTTTTTTTGGTTAACTGATCAATCAAAAATTAATCTAAATTATACAAATCACCACTAAAGTTCACCTATAAAATTATAATATAAATTATATAATTTTATATAATTATATATAGGTGTTGTGTAGAGGCGTTGGTACCGTCACTCAAGGGGTAACCACGACGTACTCACTCCAGGGACCTGCTTGCTTAGTGAGTATGAAATGTACTCACCGCTCAAATGAGGTCATTAGTATAATTGCGCTCTGTTTAATGTTGTTAGAAGCACGTTGGAGGTGCTTCATCTGGTGGGGGGGGGGGGGGGTCACTGTTGCAGGTTGCTGTTGAGGGGCGGTTCCCCCCTGTCTGCAACCCCCGCCCCGTCCCCAGGGCCTACTATTCACCCCCTGGACCCCCGTCAAGGGTGATCAATATATTAACTAATTATCATTATAAGATATACAAAGGATCAGAAAGGTGTTACTGATCAATACTCTACAGAAGCTGCTAGCTATGTTTATTTTTTTTTTTTTTTAACTGTGGCGAGGAACGCTCCCCATTGGTAGTTCCGGTGGCGTGGCGCCCTCTGTGATTGGTGTAGGAGTTGAGGTCTTGTATAAGACTTTATCAGACCGGTTCCCAGAGACAACTGGATGTAATAAAGGCATTAAATGGTCGATGTTTATGTTGTGTTAGTATTCAGTAACATTCCTTGTTAACAGTGTAATGTTTTATATCTGTCTGTCTGTCTCTTTCTCTCTCGCTCTTTCGCTCTCTCTCTCTCTCTCTCTCTCTCTCTCTCTCTCTCTCTCTCTCTCTCTCTCTCTCTCTCTCTCTCTCTCTCTCTCTCTCTCTCTCTCTCTGTCTCGCTCTCCCCTTCTCTCTTTATCTTTCTTTATCTTCCTTCTTTCTTTATCCCTCTTGCTCTTCCATCTTTATCCTTTTTCTTTGTTATTCTCACCCTTCTTTCTCTTCCCTGTTTATCCTCCTCGTACTTCTTTCTCTATACTTCTCACCTTTATTGATTCCCTCTTCTGGTGTAAACTTACACTAGAGGCTGTACACTGGAGGCTGTACACTGGAGGCTGTACACTGGAGGCTGTACACTGGAGGCTGTACACTGGAGGCTGTACACTGGAGGCTGTACACTGGAGGCAACATCCACCGTTAAAGTGTTCTCTCAGCTGGAAGGCAACAGCTGAGAGGACTTGCACTTGCACAAATATAAACAGCTTGTGTGGGTGAAGTGTCTCAAGAGTGGGAGAAGTACATGTTATTCCCGTGTGTGTACTCACCTAATTGTGCTTGCGGGGGTTGAGCTCTGGCTCTTTGGTCCCGCCTCTCAACTGTCAATCAACTGGTGTACAGGTTCCTGAGCCTACTGGGCTCTATCATATCTACACTTGAAACTGTGTATGGAGTCAGCGTCCAACACACAGCCTGTGTGTGTGTGTGTGTGTGTGTGTGTGTGTGTGTGTGTGTGTGTGTGTGTGTGTGTGTGCGCGTGTGTGCGTGCGTGCGTGCGTGCGTGCGTGTGTGCGGGGAGAGGGGAGGAGCCTCACATCAGGGCAACCAACCATACCCCCCCCTCTACCCCCCCCTCAACAATGCAAACTTCAGATCCTTTACAATTTCGGAACTCAATTCGATATCGCGACACATCTCGCAACACCGACACGCAGTGTTGAGATATCGCAACACAGTATTTTCCAAGTGTGTTTTAGTATGGGAAAATCACGTCATTGGTTCCAAGAAGTACAGAATCCCGAGTGCTTCGAGTCGGTCCGAGCAGTTCTAAGCACTTCACAGGTTCTGAACCTGTCGGGTAGGATCCCAGCTCTGCAACCCCGGCTGCCTTGCAAAGGGGTGGGGGTTGAAGGACAGAGCAATATCGCACACGAGATGGCACTAGGGCCTAGAAGAGTGCCAGCATTGATAGGCCATATGTCCCCCTTGATAAAGGTGCCACCTCAGTATTTGCTGGCAGTTGCAAGGTAATGATCGCTTCATTTAGTGATCTCTGTAAACAGCAGATCTGCTGACGTTAATTAGTCCAAGGTGTTGGAATTGGTCGCTGCTAGCTATGAGGACACACACACACATCACTTGGGTGTTGAAAAGTCGTTTGATGGGTCTGGCTTTTCCTGTACACCCGATGTTGATTGGAATGTGTCATCGTTGAATTGGCATGATGTTCCGGTCACCTGGGCTCTTGCAGACTCGAACCGTGGTCCCCCCACGCCTGTGAATATATGCAGAAGCATAATGTTATCTGATGACCATTGGATGACGGGAGGAATGTACCGTAGATTATTTTGATGGTTGCTGAAGGGTATAAGATCCCTGAAGCCATGTATTAGCGCACACACGCACGCGCACGCACGCACGCACACACACACACACACACACACACACACACACACACACACACACACACACACACACACACACACACACACACACCCTCTATCTGTGACCAACACAAATCATTCCCCCTCACCAGACAGGCGAGAGGAGCGTAGGGGACCATGCAAGAAGTGGCAGGGTTGAGGGGAGAGGCGGTGTGTGAAATACGGACATGGGAGAGTGAAGTTAAGAGGAGAGTAAGAGGACGGAGATGATGGAGGGAGGGAAGGAGAAGGAGAGTGAGCCTGCGAGAGAAGAGGAGGAGAGGACGGGGGGAGAGTCACTCCATATGCGAGAGAAGAGGAGGAGAAGACGGGGGGAGAGTCACTCCATATGCGAGAGAAGAGGAGGAGAAGACGGGGGGAGAGTCACTCCATATGCGAGAGAAGAGGAGGAGAGGACGGGGGAGAGTCACTCCATATGCGAGAGAAGAGGAGGAGAGGACGGGGGGAGAGTCACTCCATATGCGAGAGAAGAGGAGGAGAGGACGGGGGGAGAGTCACTCCATATGCGAGAGAAGAGGAGGAGAGGACGGGGGGAGAGTCACTCCATATGCGAGAGAAGAGGAGGAGAGGACGGGGGGAGAGTCACTCCATATGCGAGAGAAGAGGAGGAGAGGACGGGGGAGAGTCACTCCATATGCGAGAGAAGAGGAGGAGAGGACGGGGGGAGAGTCACTCCATATGCGAGAGAAGAGGAGGAGAGGACGGGGGGAGAGTCACTCCATATGCGAGAGAAGAGGAGGAGAGGACGGGGGAGAGTCACTCCATATGCGAGAGAAGAGGAGGAGAGGACGGGGGAGAGTCACTCCATATGCGAGAGAAGAGGAGGAGAGGACGGGGGAGAGTCACTCCATATGCGAGAGAAGAGGAGGAGAGGACGGGGGGAGAGTCACTCCATATGCGAGAGAAGAGGAGGAGAGGACGGGGGAGAGTCACTCCATATGCGAGAGAAGAGGAGGAGAGGACGGGGGAGAGTCACTCCATATGCGAGAGAAGAGGAGGAGAGGACGGGGGAGAGTCACTCCATATGCGAGAGAAGAGGAGGAGAGGACGGGGGAGAGTCACTCCATATGCGAGAGAAGAGGAGGAGAGGACGGGGGAGAGTCACTCCATAAGGCTGAAGACGGAGAATGGGATTTGCTCCTGAAAACTTGTTATTGTTACTAAGTTTGGGAACTTAGTGAGTTACAAGAATTGGATGTCTCCTGGCATACTTGTGGCGGGCAGCGGTCCCTGCTGGCTCCAGGCAACATTATGCCCGCGGCTTCCACCCTGCTGGAGAACCTGAGCCCCGGGGAACACTATGTCTGTCTGTCTCTCTGATTGAATCTCATAAAGTTAGAGGAAGTTTTGGGATGGATATATTAGTTTAGTTAATCTATCTAATTACTTGTTTCTGTCCAGTTCCTCGTAGAACACCTCCTCCCAGCCACTTGAAATCCAATACACTTTAAACCAAAACAGTATGTCTGCTAGGGAGCCGGTCGGCCGAGCGGACACAACGCTGGACTTGTGATCCTGGGTTCGATCCCAGGCGCCGGCGAGAAACAATGGGCAGAGTTTCTTTCACCCTATGCCCCTGTTACATAGCAGTAAAATAGGTACCTAGGTGTTAGTCAGCTGTCACCGGCTGCTTCCTGGGGGGTGGAGGCCTGATTGAGGACCGGGCCGTGGGGACACTAAAGTCCCGAAATCATATCAAGATAACCTCAAGATATTGAATGTTATCAAAGCACCCCTGTAGTTTCTATGCTTTTTTGTTTACATGTCTATGTTATGTCTTGAAAAAAGTTCATTGTATTCAAACTGACAACATTTATACGACACTGAGGTTGCTTTCTGTTAATGGGCTCCTTCGCCCGCTAAGAATATATCTCCGCTAAGAGTCTCCGTGGTGTAGTGGTAAGACACTCGCCTGGCGTTCCGCGAGCGCTATGTCATGGGTTCGTATCCTGGCCGGGGAGGATTTACTGGGCGTAATTCCTTAACTGTAGCCTCTGTTTAACGCAACAGTAAAATGTGTACTTGGTTGTAACAACGATTCTTCGCGGCGGGGGATCGTATTCCAGGGACCTTGCCCGAAACGCTACACGTACTAGTGGCTGTACAACAATGTAACAACTCTTGTATATATAAAAAAACAAAAAAAAAATGTCTGGGGTTGGAGGCCTGACGTTTAGTGGTAGCCTTACCCAACTTTGCAGGGGGAATGGTCTAGGGTACTGGACAGACATAGGCTGGTCTGGGTCACCAGGATTCAAGAGGAAATAGTGTACTATGGTCACGAGCTGACCCCCTACGACTGTTTTTCCCCACACTCTTCCCCTCACCCCCAGCTATGCATGGCTAAATATTTGAAGGAAAAAAGAGAATTCAGAACAGGTTTTCTTAAAGCAATGTGAAGAATTACACACACTGATATTGGGAAAATTAACACAAATTTTCTAATTATCATATTTTACCCGTAGTAGCATAAAAGAAACGATCTTCCTGCAGCTTTCAAAGACTTTCTCAAGTGCTTGTTAAAATATTTTAAAATGTTAAAATATTTTTGTAAAATTTCGCTCTGCTTGGCTCCTCTCACCAGCAAACCATCTGCATGCCAAGTGGAAATTATTACATTTTGTTGATAAAAGAGAACACGAGAGAGAGAGAGAGAGAGAGAGAGAGAGAGAGAGAGAGAGAGAGCGAGAGAGAGCGAGAGAGAGCGAGAGAGAGCGAGAGAGAGAGAGAGAGAGAGAGAGAGAGAGAGAGAGAGAGAGAGAGAGAGAGAGAGAGAGAGAGCGAGAGAGAGAGAGAGAGAGAGAGAGAGAGCGAGAGAGAGAGAGAGAGAGAGAGAGAGCGAGAGAGAGAGAGAGTCAACAAAGAGATAGACAGAAGAAGATAAGACAAAGACATACGGAGACAGAATGAGATAAAGATAGACAGACAGACAGAGAAAAACAGAGATAAACCTTTGGAGACATCCCAGTGTCCCCCGGCACACCCCCCCCCCCTCCCCCGGTACCCGCTCCCCCGGTACCCCCCTTCCCTTGGTACCCCCAGAACCCCCCCCCCCAGTGCCCCCCAATTCACTACCGACTCGCTGAATGGTTAATTAAAGCTTCACGTAATGTAACAGTGCGCGCCGCTTATGGTTAATAACATAATTGAATTCAATTAAGTTGCCTTGATGTACGGTCAAGCCATCCGCGATATTATATGGGGGTGTCGTGTACTAGTGGGCGTCACGGGCTAGGAGCACCACCCGCGCTCCTGGGAGGTGGTGTTGATGCTGGTTGGTGTGTACCGTTGCTGGTCCACCTTGTGTCCCGGTACTAACAGTGTCCCGGTATCACTAACGCTGCTAGGCGACTCCGACAAGCAGCAGCAGTGACGTCAGTGACATCGATTATAGAATTCTTATAATTGTTGACAAGCCTGGTGTGTGGTATAGCCAGAGGTGACAGAGCCTGGTGTGTGGTATAGCCAGAGGTGACAGAGCCTGGTGTGTGGTATAGCCAGAGGTAACAGAGCCTGGTATGTGGAATAGCCAGAGGAGATAAAGCCTGGGTGTGGTATAGCATACATTGAAGGTCCAGCATCTTTATCAGCAACAGCAGCAGCAGCAGCAGCAGCAGCAGCAGCAACAGCAGCAGCAGCAACAACAGCAGCAGCAATAACCTGAGTGACAAGAACAGTAGCTCACAATAACAGTCAGGTGATAACAGTAGCCGGGTGATGTACAGCACCAATGACTGTTCTCATTCACGCTACCACCGCCCGCCCGCTCGCGCACTTTTCACCACAACTGCTCTACTGACAAGTGATTACTGCCTGCTCGAGCCGCGGTGATCGTGGTTCCTGCACCGTCAGGCCTCACCTCCTGGGCCCCGCCTGGCCTCAGCTCCTGGGCCCCGCCTGGTCATCAGTCAGTCATATGGTGATGTCTAGCCTCCAACTCGCTAGATGTTTAAGGTCTATTAATCTAAACGTGATTTGTGTAGGGTATTAGATATATTTACGACCTCTTAACAGATTCTAGTTTCTCCCTCTACTCTGAGGCTACACATATGTGTCCTGGCATCTGTACTCACCTGTGTACTCACCTGTGTACTCGCCAACAGCTATAGGATCCAGCATTAGCTTTTGGGCTCGGCTTTTCTATCTGCTATTGTCTAATGTAATGACTCCTGACTTATTTCCTTATCATATCTTCTTTTAGAATTATAAATTTAGTTTGCTTCTACAACCTGCTCCTTTAGATTCATTTAACTTATGCGGCTGCACTCTTACGCTAAAAGATAACTTTCTCATATCTCTTTGACTCATCTGAGTCTGTATAGCTTGTGCTAGTGGGGTTCATTATGAGTATTTCTTCCTTTTTTTCCCAATATCTCGATCCTCCTAAGTATTTTATACATCTGTATCATGTCCCCTTCTACCCCCTGTCACTCTCTTTTTTTTTCTAGCGTCGTCAGTTTTTTCCTGCCAGTCTCCAGGAGGCCTCCTAACAGTCTCCAGGAGGCCTCCTAACAGTCTCCAGGAGGCCTCCTAACAGTCTCCAGGAGGCCTCCTGCCAGTCTCCAGGAGGTCTCCTAACAGTCTTCAGGAGGCCTCCTAACAGTCTCCAGGAGGCCTCCTAACAGTCTCCAGGAGGCCTCCTAACAGTCTCCAGGAGGCCTCCTGCCAGTCTCCAGGAGGCCTCCTAACAGTCTCCAGGAGGTCTCCTAACAGTCTCCAGGAGGCCTCCTGCCAGTCTCCAGGAGGCCTCCTAACAGTCTCCAGGAGGCCTCCTAACAGTCTCCAGGAGGTCTCCTAACAGTCTCCAGGAGGCCTCCTGCCAGTCTCCAGGAGGTCTCCTAACAGTCTCCAGGAGGCCTCCTGCCAGTCTCCAGGAGGCCTCCTGCCAGTCTCCAGGAGGCCTCCTAACAGTCTCCAGGAGGTCTCCTAACAGTCTCCAGGAGGCCTCCTGCCAGTCTCCAGGAGGCCTCCTAACAGTCTTCAGGAGGCCTCCTAACAGTCTCCAGGAGGCCTCCTGCCAGTCTCCAGGAGGTCTCCTAACAGTCTTCAGGAGGCCTCCTAACAGTCTCCAGGAGGCCTCCCAACAATCTCCAGGAGGCCTCCTGCCAGTCTCCAGGAGGTCTCCTAACAGTCTTCAGGAGGCCTCCTGACAGTCTCCAGGAGGTCTCCTAACAGTCTTCAGGAGGTCTCCTAACAGTCTCCAGGAGGCCTCCTGCCAGTCTCCAGGAGGTCTCCTAACAGTCTTCAGGAGGCCTCCTGCCAGTCTCCAGGAGGTCTCCTAACAGTCTTCAGGAGGCCTCCTGCCAGTCTCCAGGAGGTCTCCTAACAGTCTTCAGGAGGCCTCCTGCCAGTCTCCAGGAGGTCTCCTAACAGTCTCCAGGAGGTCTCCTGCCAGTCTCCAGGAGGCCTCCTGCCAGTCTCCAGGAGGTCTCCTAACAGTCTCCAGGAGGTCTCCTAACAGTCTCCAGGAGGCCTCCTGCCAGTCTCCAGGAGGTCTCCTAACAGTCTCCAGGAGGCCTCCTGGCCTTCAAGACGTGAAGCAAGAAACATAACTCCCCTATGAACATTATGTATCTTATTTATTTATATACTTATTTATATACATACAAGAAGGTACATTGTATCCCCGCACCTCCTTCACATTAACAATCACACAAGGCCGCCTAATGTTTAATAAGAGTTTCAAGAAATGTTCCGAGAGTGTCTTAAAAGAGTCGTCTTGCGCGCCTGGAAGTTGAAGTTGTTTGAGAGTTTAAGAGCAAGTGTGATGAGAGCGCCAGATATGTAAATTAACACCCCTCTGGTGATGGCTGTCTTGCTCGGCCCTTAGCTCTTGGCCCCCGCCTTGTTGCTCTCTGCTGTGATGGGAGGTGGTTTCACTACTGCTTGAAGGGCGTTCCATTTTTTTTTACAAATGTAACGCCCTTGAAGCGTTAGATACGAGCACTTGAGAAATATATGTAGCAGATAGAGGAAAAAATAGATGGGTTAGAAAGGCGGGGTCCAAGAGCTAATAGCTCGATTCTGCAGACACAAATAGTCAATGCAAATACACTTATCAGCCAGAAGCCACATTTCAGAGAACACACTGCTCTCTGTGGGTTATTTGCCGCCTATGCTTAATATTGTTAATGAATATGATTAGCGAACCCGGCACTATATCCAGCGGATGATAGCGATAAGACCCGGCCCTCCCTGGCCGGATACCCGGGGTCCCCCTAGCTGGCCGGATACCAGGGGCCCTTCTCCCTTCCCTGGCCGGATACCAGGGGCCCTTCCCTCTTCCCTGGCCGGATACCAGGGGCCTCTCCCCCTTCCCTGGCCGGATACCAGGGGCCCCTCCCCCCATCCCTGGCCGGATACCAGGGGGCCCTTCCCTCTTCCCTGGCCGGATACCAGGGGGCCCTTCCCTCTTCTCTGGCCGGATACCAGGGGCCCTTGTCCCTTCCCTGGTAGGATACCCGGGGTCCCCCTAGCTGGCCGGATACCCGGGGCCCTTCCCCCTTCCCTGGCCGGATACCCGGGGCCCTTCCCCCTTCCCTGGCCGGATACCAGGGGCCCTTCCCCCTTCCCTGGCCGGATACCAGGGCCCCTTCCCCCTAGCTGGCTGGATACCAGGGGCTCTTCCCCTTTCGCTGGCCGGATACCAGGGCCCCTCCCCCTCTCCTGGCCGGATACCAGGGGCCCCTCCCCCCTTCCCTGGCCGGATATCAGGGCCCCCTTCCCCTTCCCTGGCGGATACCAGGGGCCCTTCTTCTTCCCTGGCCGGATACCAGGGGCCCCTCCCCCCTTCCCTGGCCGGATACCAGGGCCCCTTCCCCTTCCCTGGCCGGATACCAGGGCCCCTCCCCCTTCCCTGGCCGGATACCAGGGGCCCCTTCCCTGGCCGGATACCAGGGGTCCCTTCCCTGGCCGGATACCAGGGGTCCCTTCCCTGGCCGGATACTAGGGGTCCCCCTCCCCCTTCCCTGGCCGGATACCCGGGGCCCTTCCCCTTCCATGGCCGGATACCAGGGCCCCTGTCCCCTTCCCTGGCCGGATACCAGGGCCCCTTCCCCTTCCCTGGCCGGATACCAGGGCCCCTGCCCCTTCCCTGGCCGGATACCAGGGCCCCTCCCCCTTCCCTGGCCGGATACCAGGGCCCATCCCCCTTCCCTGGCCGTATACCAGGGCCCCTCCCCCCTTCCCTGGCCGGATACCCGGGCCTGTGTCCTGATTTAATAGTTGGATTTTGGGATTACGAAGGACGTTTGTTAGCGGAGCGGACGGGAGAATTAGCAGAGTGCGGTAACCGGAACTGTGCTCAAGATTATCCTGGGATTAAGCACGCGGGAAGCTTATATGTATCCTCGCTGGAAGGTATTTGTCCGCGGAGCTCTGAGTTGGGAGGTGGCACTGGCTGGGTGTTGGTGGCACTGGCTGGGTGTTGGTAGCACTGCCTGGGTGTTGGGTGGCACTGGCTGGGTGTTGTGGCACTGGCTGGGTGTTGTGGCACTGTCTGGGTGTTGGGTGGCACTGGCTGGGTGTTGGTGGCACTGGCTGGGTGTTAGTGGCACTGGCTGGGTGTTGGTGGCACTGTCTGGGTGTTGGTGGCACTAGCTGGGTGTTGGTGGCACTGGCTGGGTGTTGGTGGCACTGTCTGGGTGTTGGTGGCACTGGCTGGGTGTTGGTGGCACTGTCTGGGTGTTGGTGGCACTGGCTGGGTGTTGGTGGCACTGTCTTGGTGTTGGGTGGCACTGTCTTGGTGTTGGGTGGCACTGTCTGGGTGTTGGGTGGCACTGTCTGGGTGTTGGGTGGCACTGGCTGGGTGTTGGGTGGCACTTGCTGGGTGTTGGGTGGCACTGGCTGGGTGTTGGTGGCACTGGCTGGGTGTTGGGTGGCACTGGCTGGGTGTTGGGTGGCACTGGCTGGGTGTTGGTGGCACTGGCTGGGTGTTGGGTGGCACTTGCTGGGTGTTGGGTGGCACTGGCTGGGTGTTGGTGGCACTGGCTGGGTGTTGGGTGGCACTGGCTGGGTGTTGGGTGGCACTGGCTGGGTGTTGGTGGCACTGGCTGGGTGTTGGGTGGCACTGGCTGGGTGTTGGGTGGCACTGGCTGGGTGTTGGTGGCACTGGCTGGGTGTTGGGTGGCACTGGCTGGGTGTTGGTGGCACTGGCTGGGTGTTGGTGGCACTGGCTGGGTGTTGGTGGCACTGTCTGGGTGTTGGTGGCACTGGCTGGGTGTTGGTGGCACTGGCTGGGTGTTGGTAGCACTGGCTGGGTGTTGGGTGGCACTAGCTGGGTGTTGGTGGCACTGTCTGGGTGTTGGGTGGCACTGTCTGGGTGTTGGTGGCACTGGCTGGGTGTTGGTGGCACTGTCTGGGTGTTGGTGGCACTGGCTGGGTGTTGGTGGCACTGGCTGGGTGTTGGTGGCACTGTCTGGGTGTTGGTGGCACTGGCTGGGTGTTGGTGGCACTGTCTGGGTGTTGTGGCACTGGCTGGGTGTTGGTGGCACTGGCTGGGTGTTGGTGGCACTGGCTGGGTGTTGGTGGCACTAGCTGGGTGTTGTTGGCACTGTCTGGGTGTTGGTGGCACTAGCTGGGTGTTGGTGGCACTGTCTGGGTGTTGGTGGCACTAGCTGGGTGTTGGTGGCACTGTCTGGGTGTTGGGTGGCACTGTCTGGGTGTTGGTGGCACTAGCTGGGTGTTGGTGGCACTGGCTGGGTGTTGGTGGCACTAGCTGGGTGTTGGTGGCACTGGCTGGGTGTTGGGTGGCACTGGCTGGGTGTTGTGGCACTGTCTGGGTGTTGAGAGGTGGCGACGTTTCGACCAGCAACATATAGCCCCGGAACGAAACATCATTTTCTTCACTTTCAGATGTGTGTAAGGGGGGGGGGAGGGTGCCATGTTCACCCAGGTTGTTGTGTCTTGAGTACGTTTGAAGAGCTTTGAGACGATCCCAATAATTTAGGTGCTTTATCGCGTCTATGCGTGCCGTATATGTTCTCTGTATATCCCTATATATATATATTCCCCGTATCTGTATATGGATTAAATCAAGATGTACAGGTTTCGTATACAAGTGATTGCGGAAATGGTCCTTGAATCGTGGCCCCGGGTGGCACTCTCCACGTGCCACAGAATCCCTCATGATTAATTTAGAGGCATCGATCCCACTTTTCCAAGGTTGCATATCTGAGTGTGACACAGTCATGTGACACAGCCATGTGACACAGCGGTGTGACACAGCGGTGTGACACAGCGGTGTGACGCAGCGGTGTGACACAGTCATGTGACACAGCGGTGTGACACAGCGGTGTGACACAGCCATGTGACACAGTTTCACCCAGACTGTGAGTGCCGTCATGGAGCACGGCGTCCCTCTGCCTGGTATTGTTCCTGTGTTTTATAGCGATAATACACCCAATTGTTACTCTCTCTTGTTAATGAAGTAAATAATGTACATGAACAAAGGGCGACTCTAGCGTGTATTGTGTGTGTGTTCAAGGCTGAGGAGAGAGAGAGAGAGAGAGAGAGAGAGAGCCAGCCAGCCAGCCAGCCAGCCAGCCAGCCAGCCAGCCAGCCAGCCAGCCAGCCAGCCAGCCATCACTATGTCATCTGACAGTTTTATATAAAAAGGTTCCATTCACCCCCCTGGTTGAACTGTACCTTTCAGCGCATATTTAAAGATTGATTTACTAAAATTATTCGTTATTTGTATGCCGTGGAAACCTGAATAGAATGAAACGCATGGAATATATAAATATATATATTTTTATACTGAAATTGAGAGTATATGTAACGTCACAGGGATGACAATGGCATTTTATTTGAGGTGTTAATGGCGGGTTTTCTGATGGGGGGGAGACGGCAGGGTTCTTTTTTGTATGGGAGTGTGTTGAGTGGTGGTGTTGAAACTCGTCAACACTAGGGGCGGTCAGTATCTTGTATGTTGTAATCATATCCCCCACTCGTCTCCCTTTTTTCTGCCACGGCTGCCGTGCCACGTCTGCTGTGCCACGGCTGTTGTGCAATGTCTACTGTGCCACGGCTGTTGTGCCATGTCTACTGTGCCACGGCTGTTGTGCCATGTCTGCTGTGCCACGGCTGCTATGCCACGGCTGCTGTGCCACGGCTGCTGGCGCTGTTCACACAGTAACGAAGCCAATTTCCTCATGCAATAAATTAACCTCTTTGGTCCTGTCCTTTGTGAACCCTCTCCGTCTCTCTCCCTGTTCCGTGTGTTGCAAGGCCCCCCCCCCCCTGAGCCTCTGGCTGGGGCCCCTTGCAACACCACCAACCCGTTCTCGCACTTGCTTATAGTCAATATTGGCTTATTTAATAAGTGCATATGTGACATACTAATTGATTGTGAATATCTTAGTTTACCTTGAAAAGCTTCATAGAAAACACCGACCTCACCTAACCTTCTTAATATGTTAAGATAAGCATCTTATTGCTTCTTAATTACAATTATTACTTAACGTATACCGATGATAGGTTAAGTAATAATTGTAAATAAGAAGCAATAAGATGCTTATCTTAACATACTAAGAAGGTTAGGTGAGGTCGGTGTTTTCTATGAAGCTTTTCAAGGTAAACTAAGATATTCACAATCAATTAGTATGTCACATATGCACTTATTAAATAAGCCAATATTGACTGAAGGCAATTGCGAGAACGGGTTGAACACCGGCTAAGTGTTGCACCAGCCCAGTCTTAGCCGGTGGATGAGTGAAGAAAAAAGTATAGAAATAAATGATAATAATACTAATGATGGCAAATAATAGCACAAAAAAATATTTAAAAATATAGCAATAAAGGAAAAAATAATCGTAATTTGAAGAACATAATTGCATTCCTAATTCACAAAAATTGTAGGAGTGAACACAAATGGGTTGTTGAGTGAAGCAGCGAGGTTGTTCACTGGTTTGACTTCGGGCTCACCATAGCCCGTGCTGCTTGGAACTTTTTGTTCCAGGTAGCGAATCTTAAACAACAACAACGTTTAAAGGTGGTGCGTATAGATGGCGCGGCCAGCAACACTAGGCCTAGCGGCGGGGAGGGAATCTGGGGCCAGATTCACGAAGTAGTTACGCAAGCACTTACGAACGTGTACATCTTTTCCTCAATCTTTGACGGCTTTGATTAAATTTATTAAACAGTTTACAAGCATGACAACTTGCCAATCAACTGTTGTTATTGTTATAAACAGCCTCCTGGTGCTTCGGAGCTCATTAACTGTTTAATAATTATAAACAAAGCCGCCAAAGATTGAGAAAAGATATACAGGTTCGTAAGTGCTTGCGTAAGTGCTTTCGTGAATCTGGCCCCAGAGCTGTAGCCAATTTAGGGCTGAGAATATAGCTCGGAGTGTGAGGTGACTACAGCCCCCCCCCCCCCCCCCTGCCCGTGTGGTGGTGCTGGAACATGTTATTGGTACAGGTTAACAGGCCCACGCAGAGGCAGGCAAAGCAGAGGGGGAAAAACGAATGAATAAATGAGAGAACAGCGATATATGTGATTGGTAGAAAGAAGCACCAGGCGTAGAGAGAGGAAAAAACTTCCCTCCTTTCCATATACAATATATATATATATATATATATATATATATATATATATATATATATATATATATATATATATATATATATATATATATATTTATATATATCACTAAGAACTCTTTGACCCGGCCAGGATTCGAACCCATGCCGTCCAGGATCACCCCTAAACGTACACAGTACCGTGACCACCGCACCAATGATCGTCTACGATCATTGCCTAGACGATCATTGGTGCGGTGGTCACGGTACTGTGTACGTTTAGGGGTGATCCTGGACGGCATGGGTTCGAATCCTGGCCGGGTCAAAGAGTTCTTAGTGATATATGGCTTGCGCGTTCATGCAGCTTTCTCACATATATATATATATATATATATATAATATGTCGTACCTAGTAGCCAGAACGCCCTTCTCAGCCTACTATGCGAGGCCCAATTTGCCTAATAAGCCAACTTTTCATGAATTAATTGTTTTTCGACTACCTAACCTACCTAACCTAACCTAACTTTTTCCGCTACCTAACCTAGCCTAACCTATAAAGATAGGTTAGGTTAGGTTAGGTAGGGTTGGTTAGGTTTGGTCATATATCTACGTTAATTTTAACTCCAATAAAAAAAAATTGACCTCATACATAACGAAATGGGTAGCTTTATCATTTCATAAGAAAAAAATTAGAGAAAATATAATAATTCAGGGAAACTTGGCTTATTAGGCAAATCGGGCCTTGCATAGTAAGCTGAGAAGTGCGTTCTGGCTACTAGGTACGACATATATATATATATATAAACACACATGGAGTATTTTCACTATTTCGAAGTATTAAATATTCCTCTGGAATATTTTCTGCCCTTGAAACATTTTCTGGTCAGGTGGGAAGATTGTGTGAAGTATTTCCTGCCCCGGTGGGACATTTTCTTCCCCTGAGGATTGTTGCCGGTGGGACACTAAAAACAATACTTGTACAATCTATCGGTGGTGGTGTCTGTGAAGCTCTCTTAATTGTTGAGCCTTTTGCGCCATGATTGTTGCATTGTTAGTGGCACACGCCGCGAACCTTCCTTCCTTCTCCCCTGCAGTATTCATGTGATATTCATGCACACATCTCCTGCTGTATACATGATACATACATACATGCAGGCTGTATACAGCTCGCTCGCCACCCCGAGGGGAAGGGGGGAGGTGGGTGTGTGCTTGTGGGAGTTCTGTCTCTCGGTTTCTCTCACTCACTTTCTCTCAATCTCACTCACTCACACTCAATTCACCCCACACACTCATATACTCACACTCTGACGCCCTTTAGGTCTTGCGGCCGCCGTGTCTTATCTCTAAAGTCTGAAGGTCTTTTGTGTTGGTCAAGTCTGAAAAATATTATTGAGGTTAGGAGGCTTCATTTGCCTCTGGACCTCTGCTTGTTCTGCCTACCCCCCCCCCCCCCTAACCCATCATCATCATGTTCTTACTGTTATGTTACCCTAACTCATTGTAATCATATATCCCGACTCATTATTATCATATGTTGGCTCATTACACACACACACACACACGCGCACACACACACGCACACACACACACACATACACACACACACACACACACACACACACACACACACACACACACACACACACGCACACACACACACACACACACACACACACACCCAACACACATACACACACACACCCAACACACACACACCCAACACACACACACCCAACACACACCCAACACACACACACCCAACACACACACACCCAACACACACACACCCAACACACACACACCCCACACACACACACACACACACACACACACACACACACACACACACACACACACACACACACAACACACACACACACACACCCAACACACACACACACACACACCCAACACACACACACACACACACCCAACACACACACACACACACACCCAACACACACACACACACACCCAACACACACACACACCCAACACACACACACACACACCCAACACACACACACACCCAACACACACACACACCCAACACACACACACACCCAACACACACACACACACACCCAACACACACACACACCCAACACACACACACCCAACACACACACACACACCCAACACACACACACACCCAACACACACACACACCCAACACACACACACACCCAACACACACCCAACACACACACACCCAACACACACACACATACACACCCAACACACACACCCAACACACACGCACCCAACACACACACACGCACCCAACACACACACACACCCAACACACACACACCCAACACACACACACCCAACACACACACACCCAACACACACACACCCAACACCGGCAACACAACCCTAATATCAATGTGATTTCCGAAACGTTGTTAACAAAGTGTATCTTTAAAATTTTGTGTATTCGCGCCATTAAACCCCTAAAGACTGAACCCTGTAACGCTCTAAATTACCGTTGATTAATGAGTATTACGACGTAACTGTTAACAGCCAATCCTGTAACTCTCTAAATAATCATTTTCTTCGCGTTAAACAGCTTAATTAACATGAACTGCTCATTTAACATTGTGAGGTAAGTGTGGTTTAGTATCTGAAATTCCCCCTCCCACGAGAGCCATCGTCGGCGCTCTGGGAGCTTCAATTGTTTAATTCTCTCTCTCTCTCCCTCTCCCTTTTGGCTCTCCTCGCCGTGGTAAATCAGAGCGGCTCTAAATTGAAGTGTCAATGTTGATGCCTCTATGGAAATTAGTGTAAATAATAGGGCGGGTGGTTGATGTGGGTTGAGTTGTGAGGGCGGGCTGGGGTGGGCTAGGGTGCTGGGTGTAGGGGAGTCTTGGGTGCTGGGTGTGGGGGAGTCTTGGGTGCTGGGTGTGGGGGAGTCTTGGGTGCTGGGTGTGGGGGAGTCTTGGGTGCTGGGTGTGGGGGCGTCTTGGGTCTTGGGTGTAGGGGAGTCTTGGGTGCTGGGTGTGGGGGAGTCTTGGGTGCTGGGTGTAGGGGAGTCTTGGGTGCTGGGTGTGGGGGAGTCTTGGGTGCTGGGTGTGGGGGAGTCTTGGGTGTTGGGTGTGGGGGAGTCTTGGGTGTTGGGTGTGGGGGAGTCTTGGGTGCTGGGTGTAGGGGAGTCTTGGGT